>NC_052506.1:86698791-86806291 GCF_014356525.2 Nilaparvata lugens | reverse complement strand
AGATTTCTCCGGCTATCCTGGTAATTTTATATTGAAGAGTTATTTTTAAATTATTATTTTCTATTAACTTATCAACACAATTTAACATGTTTTCAGTTTTGATTATGTAGCTCTCTTCTGTAGCACGCCTTTTTATGGAATTCATAAAAAATGCCTATCATGTATCAATTAATATTTTTCACTGGAAATTACATTCTTTTCAGAATTATAATATTCTAGTTGAAAAACAAGTTTCAATAAATAATAATATATTTAATCGCAGTTCGACATGGTTTTGAGACCATTTACAATTTAATCAAATTAATATTAATATTGTATTGTTGATGCTCCATATGTCAATTCATAGATTAATTGATTACAATTTATTATTTCTTTGTTTTCTTTCATCAAATTCGTTGATTGAAACATTTTTCTGTGATTTATTCCCTCTGGGACTCTTGGATTCAAATTACTCCATGTTCAACTCTCTCCAATTCACCCCATCTAATGGATTTGACGCTGCTATTTTTAGAGGGATTGGAAAGTTTGGCCTAAAAATATTTTATATTTGGATGAATTTGTTTCCAAATAAATTTTTATTCTAAGTTGCTATATTTTCCAATTATTTTGTAATCGGTTCTTGTTGAAGGTATTTCCTTACCACTCATCTCCAACAATACGATACCTTTAAGTGCATGATGTGTTTCGCCTCATTTTATCGAATATATTTCATCATTTTCCTAATTTAATTGTCTGTAGATTCGTATTTTAGCAACATAAATCATATTTATAGCTGTGATTTGCTATAGTTCATGCCATTTTCAAGTAGATAAGCTAGTATATTATAATATCATAGTAATGAATATCATATATAGTATTCAGTATTCCCTGACTAACTAATGAACCAATTACTATAAGGAATAATAACCAACTTGTATATTGTATACCCACTGTGCAATAATATCCTCTAAATCATGTTCATGATAAAGATTGAAGGTGTAAATATCTACAAGTTATTCAACTTAAACTACTACTATTTATTGTAATATTTGCGTTTTGTCATTTTTGACGTTTGTCATTCGATATTTCCTAGTGATGTAAATGGCCTACAAAAGAAGTTTCTAAAATATCCATGTGCTTAAACTAAATAGTAGATTTTTAAATCTGTGACCTGTAAATACTTTATGCTAGAACACCCAATTGCTCTTAAGTAGTAGTTTCATATTTTTGTAAATATGTGTGAGAAAAAAATTTCTATGATTAACTAGTTCTATGTATCTATAGAAAAACGAATGATATATTTATTTATTGAAAACCTCTAGAAAATAATGTGAATATCTTCTAAAATAATTCAAGCATATGAGTACGTGTTCATGTATGAAATTTTCTCAAAATTTGGCTACTTGATAATTTACCAGAATTCATTGAGGCTAGTGATGTGAACCAGAATTATTTGTACAATATAACATTACCGTTATAGCAGTCGTTAGGTCATGTCAGAGGCCCTGAAATTGATCAGTTGCGACCTGAAAACTCTGACACCAGACCTGAGCCAGCCAGGTCACACGATATTATTATTATACCATAAAAATTCATTATGATTGATATTGATTTGGCTGACGTAATAATATACGAGTAGTAGTAGCCTGCAAATTACTTTATTCAAACTGATTTGAAGACAATACACTACTATTATAATTCAACATTGCATATCAGCACTTGATAGAAAAAATGTATTGATTGAAGATAATAATTTTTCGAGAAAGAAAATTTCTCTAGCTACTTTGGAATACCTCGGTCTAAGAGGAATTGAAAAAAATCAGGATATGTGAACTAATATAAATTTTTGAACTAGGTGTTCTAGGCCTTATTATTAATCACTAATGACATTTTGAAAAAGTCAAATTGAATGCCTCAACCATACTATCAAAACCCTTGAAATCTGGTAAGTTCCGTTTCAGCCATCAAAACAAAAGTATTTCATAGTATATCTTACATAGCGACTATTTTCCATCATTATAGCATGAAACTTATCAAATACGAAATAGTTCTAGTACCTATATTAGTTGATAGAAATCGCTATCAAAATTTTCAGGAAATATAGAATGAATACATGATTTATTAACATGGCCTAACTAGTATTATATTGAATGTGCTTTTAAGAACGGAATTGGACCAAAGAATTATCTACCTATTTTTCAAAAAGCTTGGTAAAATGTTTCATTGTGTAATTTCAAAGGTGAAACGTGAAATGGATACTTGGATTTTCCGTCACTTGACTCCTCCAATTGAAACTGATCCAGCTCTTTATGTAAAGAACTCAATTGGGCCCAATGTTACCTACTTCTTAAAATCCATAGTATTCGTCATTCGATTGACTTATTACTAAAACGTAAGATTAGGAATTACATTTGTAATTCAATTTAAAGAATTCTAATAAAAAACAATTTATAGCTTCTGTAAATAGGGTAGACCGGGGCAAGTATACGCACGGGGTAAGTTTACACAGGCCACTTTTTTCTAAACCGGTTAAATGTGGAGCGCCACGGGTATTGTCAGGTTGTTGCTGCTCCCTAGCGGACATTCTCACAAACTTTTGAACGCCATTCGAGTTGTGATCTAGCCAGGAGGAGGATTATTCTGTTTTCTTGCAAGGTGAGTAAATTTTGTGATCTACTTATCAAATGATATTGTGAGCTTATAATACATAGTTAAGGGCAAACTAATACGTGAACATAAGCAGGATTTCATCCTCTTTCGAGAACTGTGTTTGTTCAAACCGAACTGTTATCAGTTTTTGCTGCACGTTGACAATAAATTCAAACATGGCGATGGGGCATGTTTACGAATTGACATCGGGGAACGTTTACGAACTGTGTTTCGTGCGTAAACGTTCCCCTGAACCTTTTCAGGCTGTTAAGATCCGCTTAATTATTATGCAATGATTAATTACGTTAGCCTACATCCTTCCTTTGTACTTCATAATGACAAAATATTTACTTACCTAAAATATATACCTAATATTTGAATTGAAGTTGGCTTTTGCAAGGTTGTTGTCATAAGAAAATACAGAAAACTACATTTTGTGGCCTAAATTAGAAGCAACACAGATTTATCGGATGTTTTGTATTTTTTATTCGCGATTTCTAAGGTTTTGATGAGGTGAATTTCTGTTCATCAAGTGCCAATACTTTTTTCTTTGAAAAACTAGTTGACGAGTAGGCCTATGATTGAATCATTCTTCAGTTATATAGACTACAGATTTGTATGTTATAGCTTACAATGAGCGTAGTTCAGCCCTCATATGTGTTAGCCTTTCATTCTATTGACATAATTTTCATCCTTTAATGAATTTTCTTTATTTTCAGATGGTAAGAAATTACGTTTGCAAAACTGATAGAGCCAAGCTGGACATAAATGTAATGAAAAGGGCTGTGCTTCAAGTAAGACTTGGGCAAAACACCATACGAGGAACTGCCAAACTCTTTGGATTGAATGATAAAACTGTTGGAAATTATTGCAAAAAATGGGCTAATTTGACCAACGAAGACCTGAAAACACAGATGGAAAATGTAAATGTGAGTTGAATAATTAGGCCTATCATAATAGGCTACTATGCAATTTCCTTTAACACATTATGATATCTAATTAGCTTACTAAATACAAATTCAACAGTTAACACATATTCAACACCCTTACAAACATAGGCCTACTTACCTAATAACTTAATAACTAACACTATGGGTAATAACTACTTATGGGTAACTAATCCCATAATAAATCTGGAAATGGGCTATTAATTGAATGTTTTAAGAAGAAAAAAGTGTTTTTTTAACTAAACCATGCATGTTTCTTATTAGGCCTACTTTATATAAGAATGAAATTTTGCAGGTTGAGGCACCACCAGCACTAGAGACCCCACCAGTGCCAGAGGCCCCACCAGCGCCAGAGACTCCACAAGCATCAGTGTCCCCACCAGCGGCAGAGGCCCCACCAGTGCAAGAGGCTCCACTACCACCAGATGCCCCAACAGTGAGAGAAGTCCCACCAACTCTTGGACTGGTGCAATTTGGATACTCCAAACATCTTAATGTAAGTAAATACAGTGGGGGGGGGGGGTGGTCAGGTGCTAATAGGCAAAAATTCCTAAATTTAAGCCTATAATAAAAAATTAATAGGCCTACAATAGCCTGCGCTATAAATTTGTATTGTTTTTTTTTTGTTCAGGTGTTCGAGCCAAACCAAGAAAAGTTGCTAGTGGAATATCTTCTGAAAGCTTCTGATATTTATTTTGGCCTTTCACCTAAGGAAGTAAGACGATTTGCTTATACATATGCAGTAGCCTGCGGCAGAAAAATCCCTCAGTCTTGGACCGACAATGGAATGGCAGGACCTGATTGGCTAACTTTGTTCCTAAAACGGAATAGGACACTCTCAATTAGGGCCCCTCAAGCAACGAGCTTAGCTCGAGCCACAAGTTTTAATAGAACCAATGTGTCAGCTTTTTTGACAATTTGACAACAGCTATAAATAGACTTAAGGTTGGTCCTGCTGACATTTGGAATGTTGATGAGACAGGTGTGACGACGGTTCAGAAGCCAGACAGAGTCATAGGACGCAAAGGGTTTCGGCAAATAGGGAAAATGACTTCAGCTGAAAGGGGAACTCTAGTAACAGTGGCCCTTGCAGTGAGTGCTGCTGGGACATTCATCCCTCCATTCATTATTTTCCCTAGGGTTAACTTCAAAGAACACTTTCTGAGAGATGGTCCTGTTGGCTGTGCTGGAGATGCCAACCCGTCAGGATGGATGATGGAAAAAAACTTTTTAAAATTTGCAAAGCATTTTGTGACCCATGTCAGGTGTTCTATTGAGAATCCGTGTCTCCTGATTTTAGACAATCATGAGTCTCATTTATCAGCAGATCTATTAGATTACTTCAAAGAGAATGGGGTAACTTTGCTATCATTCCCGCCTCACTGCAGCCACAAACTGCAGCCTCTAGACCGCAGTGTTTTGGGCCCCTCAAAAAATATATAAACACTGCATGTGATTCTTGGATGGCTAGTAACAAACGCCCAATGACTATTCATGACATTCCATCAATTTTGGCATCAACTTTACATGTAGCAGCTACTCCAGCAAACATTATGGCTGGATTCAAAGTGACTGGGATTCACCCTCTTAACAGATTTGTATTTTCTGATGCTGATTTCATGCCTTCATATGTAACTGATAGACCAGAAACTACATCAACTACTAATATGACTACGAACGCTTCAGGTCCTATCAATATTTTGATCAGTAGCCCCAGGCCTTCCACTTCAGCACAAGTAGACTTGCTAAATACTTCGCCCAGTAGCCAAGGGCTTCCACTTCTGCACAAAAGGACTACCCCACACCAGAAGAACTGAGGCCATTTCAAAAGGCAGGACCAAGGCTTGGCACTAATAAAGGAAGGAAAAAGAGGAAGTCTGCAATTTTAACTGATACCCCAGTTAAAGAAGCCCTCAGGCAAGAACAGGAGGAATCAAAGAAGAAAAAAATTAAGATACAAGAAAACAAGAAGAAGAAGTTAGTTAGAGATTTATTGGTTTCTATGGAAACAGAAGAAGAAGGTAACAGCAGCAAAGAAAAAATCAGGAGAACAACTAAAAAAGGAAAAAAATTGGTCCACCTCAGCAAACTGAAAATAAACCAGGATTCAGATAGTGAAGATGAAAACTGTTTGTGCATTTATTGCTTGAAGCCATTTAAACAGTCTAAAAAAGGTCAGGAATGGGTTCAATGTCTCCGATGTAAAAAGTGGGCTCATGACAAGTGTATAGCAGAAGACACTTCATTTTTCATTTGCAGAAACTGCAACAGCGACGATGAAGATTAATAGGCTAAAAATTTCATGTTTTCAGTTGGAAAACCCATTTATTTTTTATTTATCACATACTGTAGCCTATATTGTCGTTAATTTTCTTAATTTTTATTTTAAAACTGTGGTTTGAAGTATAAATAAATATTTTTATTTGATAAAAGATTGATTTTTCTCATTTATTTGTATGCCTTATAACATGCGTAAATGTTCCCCGCTTGATGCGTAAACTTGCCCCGGCCCGGGGCAAGTTTGTGCACCTGACTTGGACTTGAAAAAAAAAAAATTCTTGGCCAAAATGAGAACAAAGAGAAAAACGGAATACAAAAATCTTTACTTTAATAACAGCTCTACAGGATAACAACATTTGAAATAACTCAAGTCATAACAAAAAAATTAGAAAATTCATGAAAAAAAATGTGTGTAAACTTGCCCCGGTCTACCCTAAGGTAGCCCACAGTAGCATTTTTCAACTTGTTTCATTGAATCCATTTCTCTTTCTGCATAAACCTTCAATTTCTGTAATGAAAACTCATTTCCTATCCATAAGTCGACTAAAGAGGTTATTACTAATAAAACAATATTCGATAGGTGTTGCTTATAATTCAGTGAATTTACGACTTTGAATGTCTGGGATCATTATATATAAGACCAATTTCATTATTATTGTGTATCAATTTATTTTTCTGAAATGTTGATTTTTTAAAACTGTCATTGGGTGACAATATTCCCACAAACATAGTCTCAATTGCATTGTTCAGTTTTCCTTTTTTCTCACAAAAAATCAATAGTAATGAATAACAAAAAATAAGATAATTCTGCTATACAGTACATAGCCTAATATTATAAAGTATAGCAAAAAACAATTGAGTTTTTTCATTAATTTGAAACTCTCACAAATGAGAGTCATTCATTAATTTATTAAACTCAAGCGCTTCGATTTTCTTTTACCATTAAGTTCAGTTTCAATACATTGAATGGATTTTCCAAATATCGAGGACTCTCCCATTTATGTTTTTTACTATACTTTATAATATTAGGCTATGTATTGTATTGCAGAATTATCTTATTTTTTGTTACTCATTGCTGTTGATCTCTTTGTGAGAAAAAAAGTTGTGAGAAAAAAAGGAAATCTTCAACTGAACAATTAGATCTTCATTTACCGTAATTCAGTTATTGTTACAAACAAAATATCCCTACCTATGTTTATGCTGTATGTTTTTGAAGGGACGGATTCAAAGAACCTCACACGTCAACCAAAGCTTATTGTGTGTCCCAATCCCTACCTATATGGTATACTAATGAGAATTTTTATTTTCCATCCTTTGTAGAATATTTACTTAGAATATTTTTCCATCTAATAGAATATTTTACTTGGGAGACATTCCAACCAAAAATCAAGTACCAGACTAAATCTATCAATATACTCAGTAAGAACGTTTAAATTGTACAGGACTTGAAGTGTGATTTCCTAACTAGCCTATCGCCCAATTTGATTTCAAATTTAGATATATTGATAATATATGTAATCCGCTATATGTTATGAGTTATTGAATTAGCTGGAGTCATCTACTCCAATAATTATCGTAACAAAAAGGGGACAACGTCTTATTTGAATATAGGATTTACATGTAGATAATATTTTAATGTATATATAAACTATTTGAATAAATTCTGTATTACTAAACATTAGTTACTGCGTGTTGAACTGTAAGTTCAACTCCTAGTTTATACTGTATTATGGTTACATACCGTAATATACGGTAAGAGTTATAATAATGTATTCAGGATAATTCTAGAAATGTACTTGAATATAGAGAAAGTTTTATATTATAAATACCAATGATTATATTCATACTCCTTCCTCCCATTTCTTCTGTAGTTATAAGGAGAAAGATACATATTTGGGGAAACCTGTTGTCTCCATTGTGAATAAATCAATAAATAAGAACAAGGTTTTATGGTTGACTCATAGAAAGCTACCAGTAACCAAGCAAAGCATTTATGTGATAATTAAAGTTGATACTAGAAAAGTCAATGAATTGCCAAATTCAGAATTCTACACTGATAGGTAAAATAGATGAAAAAAATTTCATCAGTATCATATTAAGAGGCCCAATTAGTAAGTAGGCTATTGTACTTACTATCTTTGTATTAAACTTACTTTGGTGATATACAGCATAGAATACCACCAACTAGGGCTAAAGTGCACGTCCAGTGCCAACATACCTGTCATCAAATTTTTGGTTGGGATCAATTTAGTATGTTATTTTGAGCAAAAAATCACAAAAATTAAACGGCGCTCACTATTGTTTTTAAAATAAACTAAGTTCAAAGTAGCAGAACTTTACATGCATTTAACCTATAAGTAGCAACCATAAGTAGTTAAGGTTAGGAAAAGCTTTAGGTTAGGAAAATCTTTATGTTAGGAAAGCTTAGGTTAGGAAAAGCTTTGGGTTAGGAAAACTCAGATTAGAAATATCATAATTTGATGATTTCAATTATCAAAATGGCTGCTACTCATAGGTTAAATGCATGTAAAATTGTGCTACTTTGAACTTAATTAGTTTATTTAAAAAACAATAGTGAGCGCCGTTTAATTTTTGTGATTTTGTGCTTAAAATAACATACTAAATCGATCCCAAGCAAAAATTTAATTTGATAATAGGTATGTTGGCACTGGACGTGCACTTACACCAAAACTAGTCCTTTCGTTGTTGAATCTTCTTTTCTTGAAGGGTCATTCTGCTTTGATGGTGGGGGGCTACCCCTGATAAAACACTGTCACAAAGCTGAATCATTATTTTGTCTTGGGAGAGCTCATGAAAATTTTCTTTAAATATCAGCATTAAGTGGAATGTGAAAACTAACAACAGTTATCAGTTGAATATTACCTAGCTTGATTAATCAAATGAACATCTGGTTTCAGGCTAACGGTCTTTGTTTGAATATAAACAAAACTAAATTATTGGATTATATGTTGACTGAGACCAGTAAATTAAGTGGCACAATCAGCCAAAAGATGGATGAGATTGTTCAGGATGAAGTTTGCTTTTTGGGAGTCAGAATCAGAAACTGTCTCAAGTGGATCACATTCTGAACAAACTCTCAAGTGTCTGCTTCTCATGGAAAGTGCTGAAGAATGTAGTTGGAACAAAAACACTATTGAATGTCTTCCATGGTTATTTAATGTCGATAATTCAATATAGCATAATGTTCTGGGGGAGTGGAAAAAATAATCTCAATTCTGTCTTCAAAAAGCAAAAACAAGTCCTCAGAACTGTCGACAACTTGAAGCCTTATGAATCTTGTAAAAACTCTTTCAGAAGACTTAGAATTTTAACAGTTCCTGCACTGTACTTCCTCGAAATTGCAACTATGACGAAGAAAAACGAGAGGATATTAAGAGAGAGTCATATCCATCATAGTTACAATACTAGAAACCAGATAGTTCATCTTCAGTACCCGCAACACAGAACAGCAAGCTTAGAGAAAGGGCCACATTATAGCGGACTAAGAGCTTATAACTCTCTTCCTATTGAAATAAAATGTATTGAGAGCTCAGAAAAGTTTAAGAATGCAATAAAGGCTAAATTGGTCGAAGCATCTCCGTACAGTTTAGAGGAAAGCTTCAACTGTTGGCGCGTGTAGACATTTTTTTCAAGCATATTTTTTCAACTCCTTTGTATGTTCTGATTTTCTTCTTTTTTCTCTATTTTATGATTACTTTTTTGAGTACTGTACTCAATACTTTTGACGTGTCATATACTACCAAGCTTTGCTTGATTCTGTAGTGTTACATGACGAAAATTAAACTTAACTAAACTAAAACTCAGTTGGAACTGAAAATTAGTACTTTTAATTAGGAAAGTAGGCTAAAATGATAATATTATTGGCACATGCTGATAGGCCTGCCATAATTTACTATGCGAATAATCCTAAGAACAAGGATAATTGAACCTACATTTGCTTTTAATTATTATTACTGTAGTGCAATCTATACAAAAAATATATATCGCCGCATTAATGATGTTTTAGAAGTATTTTGGATTGTTTGTAGACTTGGGCTCAACTCACACTTACGCGACTCAGGTCGAGAAGAGACTCGACTCTAGTCGAGAGCATGTGGTTTCAAATGGTGACGTCGCAGAGACTAGAATCGACTGGTCTGAGTGTCACCATTTGAAAACACATGCTCTCGACTAGAGTAGAGTCTCTTCTCGACCAGAGTCACGTAAGTGTGATATTGTTGTGATGGACGTGTCAATTCCCAAAAAAATTCATCAAAAACAGACAAAGGAGAAAACCTTCAATGTAAGAAATTTCTGTAGAACTGTAAATATGTAAAAAAACACCCAATTTGATGTATGTTGGGGATCACCTTTATGTATTTGACGTATGCTAGTCAAATACGCATGTAGGTGATCCCAACATCCATTTAATTGAGTGTATTTTCTGGTGTAGGCCTAGCCTATAATTGTAATAAGTTTCAGCATGTCGCTATTTGCAATTTACAAAATTAAAATGTCTCAATGAGAAGTAACCCCAAGGACGATTGAAGTGGCCTATACTCTCCAAGACATAATATCTACTCTGCCAATTCCTATTACCACCGTTTGTGACTCATTAGGAATTTCAGAGGAGAGAGTTGAATATTTTATTGAAAAATATTGATTACATTAAATTAACTATAAAATGATAATATTTTGGTAATATGACTATGGGATGCATTTGATAACATGGTACCACATTATATTCTGCCGATTATATTGAAAAAACAGTACACCGTACCTAGTAGGTATTAATATAAATTCAATTTTATCTGATACAAGCCTTGAAAGCTTTTTCTTCGATGTTTCACTGAAAAATATATTAATCCATGATGATGAAGATAATTATTATGATATAGTATGTGTTTTCAAACTTACACATTCAGGCAGGAGACTTGTGCATATATCTTGCAACATTTTTCCATCCTCTAAAATATAAAAACTACCTAATGGCCTAATGCAGTGTGAAATTCTCTTCTTACAAATACACAGATTTGTTCATTACAGTAGTATGAATTCAACTAGGTACTTCTATAGAAAATGCACAATTCACGGGCTTTCTACACTCCAAAAGTGACATGTATACCATATACAGACACATCTTACATGATATTTTTGTGGCGGCAAAATATCCAGCTCTAATGGAGAACCCAGCGATGGAATACCGGCATTTGGTGTATACAATAATTCTGAATTATTTTTCATTAGAAGGGACTATTTTCACCCTTATTTACTGTTCACAATCCTTGGGATAATCGAAGCTAATTACCTATTCATGAGATGCCGCATCGTGTTTAAGGATTCAATATCGGTAATGTATTGAGGTTGGTCATATCGTTAATGAAATATTTTTTTATGGTCTAACGCAGATGTTATAGGTAATAGAATTTAAAAAAAAATGGTCAAATGTATCTGACCATATCATTTGACAAAGCATAGTACCATTTACAAAAGATCCATAGGTTTCATTTAATCTAAAATTAAAATCTGTTGAGAATGTTATGCAAGAGAAGACCATATTCAGATATCTAAATTACAGCATCTATGAGTGAAACATTATATTATTATTCTATTAATAAGAATAATAAAAGTCGGGAAGGTTCAAATTTTTTTGTAATTATTTTGAAGCCCCCGCTCAAAACTATGGTCAGCAGTAAATGCCTTCTGTATCACAATATCAAGTGGCAGTGACCCTTGTTCGCGCGCTTTTGTTTGAGCAAAATATCTCATCCCCAAAAAGCATAGGCTGAGGTAACGTCAAACGGTATGAGTATCAAGATAACCTAAAAATGATGAAACCTACAAGGTTTGAAAAGTAAGAAGTATATTAGTAAGTGAGGTTTTTGAAAATGGAAATAGTAATATTATGCTCATATAATTGAATTTCTATGCTGATTAAATAACAAAAAACTTGAATCTCAGAATAACATGTTTGTGTTCATAGTTTGGCTATACATCACCGAATGAGTTTTGGAGATGCGATATTTTAGCTACCGCGCTTTTGATTTGAGCCTGGCTTTAAAAAATATAATTTTGTTTTAAGGTTATGTACGGTAATGCATAGTCTGTGAAGTGAGCAAGTAGTCTAGAATTTTATTTGTAATTTTTAACTATATCAATCTGTACAATTCCTCAATCCATAGTATAAGCTTTAAAATATCTGAACTTATTACCAAATAGTAGTATACTAATGCAACTGTCCAAATTGAGTAAATTATAATGGATAAAAAACGAAAACAGCAGTTTGGAAAACCTGCTGCTTCTGGCGCTAACAAAAAGACCAGGTTTGTAAAATTTTCTCTCTTAACAATAGTGTGCTAAACATTAAAAAATCACTGTTTTTCCAGTTATTCAATGTAACTTTGTGCAAGCATTATAAAGAACAACTGAAAGTAAATAGGCTAATGCTCATTTAGCATAGGCCTAGTGTTTTAAAAATAATATTTTATAATAGTTTGTTAACATTATTGGTTTTTTCATTGCATTTTGGATGAATCGTCAGTGTCTGCTTATTAATCTATTCAACTTTAGGATTTCACTCTATCAAATAATATTAGTAGAGCAAGCCAACTTGCTCTTGCCAATTCATAAAAGCTGATGCTTGGCAAACCCCTATTATCTGATGTGCTTTGTTAGTCTTTCTTATCGTCTAGCTCTAAATGGTTTTAGAACTTTTATTCCAGTCAGCTATGTTTGGTATTTAGTATTTCAAGTCTATAGTGTGATTAGGCCTACAGGAACTACAAGGACACGTCAAAAAATTAAAAGAAAATGAAGATACTGTATTAAAAGCTAGTTTCTAGCTTTTATACTAGTTAAAAGCTAGTAGGCTAGCTAGCTGAAAATGAAGATACTGTATTAAAAGCTAGTTTCAACAATAAAAATGTCAGTTATATGAACTCACCAACGTATTTTCCAACATAAAGAACACACTGAGAGCATAAAAAGAATTCTCCACTAGCAGTCTTCTGAGTGCATGCATTTTGAAAATGTCTAACAGGCAGGTCTCTTCCTGCTATTGGAAGCTTATTGAAAAGTCTTGTTAATAGGTGGGCAAGGCCAGTTTGTGTCCTGCTTAACTTCTGATAAGGTACATCCAACCTATGGTTCCCTGTTGTATTAGGCCTATATGTGGGAAAGCTCTGCCTAGTGGCAAGCTCATCCACTTTCGCATGGGTCCTGCCACAGTTTTAAGATTTTGTTTATTAAGTCTATAGTCCTGCAAAGAGCATGACAAATATAGAAATTATAAATAGACCTACTTTGAAAAGCTATCCTCTCTCTAACTTACCGAACGTAGTGAGGTCTATGTTTTAACTCTGATTTTCTTGAGTCTGTCTGTATGTAACGCGATTACGGCCAAACGCGTTGATAGAATTCGATGAAATTTGGCAGGAATATTTCATTTTCAACTGCGCGTCGATGTATACACAAGGTTTTTTGAAATTTTGCATTTTAACAATAGTGTGCTAAACATTAAAAAATCACTGTTTTTCCAGTTATTCAATGTAACTTTGTGCAAGCATTATAAACAACAACTGAAAGTAAATAATGCCTATTTAGCATAGTGTTCTAAGAATAATATTTTATGATAGTTTATTAACATTATTGGTTTTTTCATTGCATTTTGGATGAATCGTCAGTGTCTGCTTATTAATCTATTCAACTTTAGGATTCACTCTATCAAATATTATTAGTAGAGCAAGCCAACTTGCTCTTGCCAATTCATAAAAGCTGATGCTTGGCAAACCCCTATTATCTGACGTGCTTTGTTAGTCTTTTTTATCGTCTAGCTTTAAATTGTTTTAGAATTTTTATTCCCATCAGCTATGTTTAGTATTTCAAGAAGCAAAGTAGCATACCTTGAGTTAGTGCATGGTCACACTTCTACCTCTCAGTAGGAACACTAACCTGCTCAGCCTACAGCAAACAGCCTCTATATGACTGCTCCACGACAGCTTCCTGTCCAGTACCAAGCCAAGTAGCTTCACCGGAGCAAACTCATACCCCCCTCCATTTCTGAGGCCGAACACAATTGACTGCGTTTTCTCCTTATTGAGGAGAAAGAGCTTTGCACAGAACACCCTGGTCCCAAACATAGCTGCCCTCAACTCCTCAGTACTGCAGTCCTTTTCAAAGAAGGTCGTGTCGTGGCAGTTGCTCTGCCATCTACATCTAACATCATTCACTGAAATCAGGAAAAACAGTGGGCCCAAGACAGAACTATGGGAAACTCCGCAGTCATGACAGTCTCTAATTTGTGAAAGCATGTCATTGGCTAGCACTGCCTTTCTGCGGTCCCCGAGATAGGCCCATATCATGGGAATTTGCGGTTGGGAGAAAGCCTCTCAACTGATGAGAGAGTAAATGTCAGTACCAATGACCTAGAAAAAGATGCCAAATCCATTACCACAACAGCATTACTGTCCTGTGTTCTCTCTCAGTTAAATTATATAATGTAGCCTTATTAGGAGTGTATTATTATTGTCCATATTGATTTTAATAATTCGTTATTATTGATTTTATTATGTATTGTGACGTAATTATGATTTGATTGTGTATAGCAATCTTATAAATGCGGTATCATGACTACTTTCCTTAGACCCAATCATTTTTTCTGACTAATAAATCTTTTCGTTAGACCCAATAATTTTTTCTGACTAATAAATCTTTTTAGTGGGAAATCTTCACGTTTTTTTCAATTCAATTCAAAAAGTTCTTTATTCCTCATAAAAGACAAAACAATATGATTTGCAATCTACTGTCAGTTCTACATACTCTTACAAAAACTCTTACATAAGAATATTTTTTTTTTGTACAATAAAAAACTCAAACAAATTAGTTGAAATTAAATCAAAAGGAAAATGATCCTCAGAAAAATCTTTATCCTAGTTTTAATCATGATTGAGATTCATAAGATTCAGGCTACCTGCAGGAGTAAAGCAGTTGGATACCAGAAAGTTCGAGAGGGTTGTGACCGGTTTTTTGAGAGCCAGGGCTTATTATAATGTACAGGAATTTTTAGACGATGACCTGTCTCAAATACTATCTGGCTAACTTGCCAGTAAGTCAAAGAGCAAGGCATTAGATGTTAACTAAGTGTGCTTTGTCTTGATCGCTGCTATCTTGATAAATTAGTGTTTTATTATGTTTCTGACTTTCATTGTGAAATGACGCCATCGATCCCACAAGTGTGGGTAATGGATGAAGAAGAAGGTATAAGGTATAACTCATCAGGATTGAATTATTACAGGAGCTTTATTAGTGCAATCCAATTGATTATTATTTGAAACACAAACACGGTAATAATTACCGTTTAATATAGATTTTTAAAATGTCCTTACTCTATCGCATTATGTATTGTCTTTCTTCATTAGAGTTCTTCATATATGTTTTTTAGAAATGATGAGGATGAAGAATTTCCAAGCTCCTTCGAAGCCGAATTGGCCATCATGGACCAAATGGATGTGGATAGTATGGAAACAGATTCTTTGGAAATCGAAAAAGGACAGGTGAGAAAATTGCTTCCAAGTATTTTTGAAGAGGTCTCAGTTTGTTTATTTCAAAAGCACAGTAGACATTGATAAATATATCTTTATGTGTATCCATCTTCTCATCATTATTTCAATATGGCTCTGGCTGTACAATGTTAGTAATATTTGTACCTTAGCATAACTCTCAACTATAATTAACATTCGTTATAATTATCTTAATTTACATTAATCGTTCTACAGGTTGGCGCAGGGAATCAAATAATCCTTAAATAAAGTCAATCCAATAAATAAATAAATTTATGATAAGTCTATCAATGAACTTGCATGGATTCATCAGCTATCAGTCATTTATGTTACTACTTATGAAATGTTCAAAGTGCCTTTCACTTTTACATTCATTGCTATACTAACTACCGTAGGCAAGGAAAGTAAGTATTGCCTTGAAAAAATGAGGTAATTTACCCAAATTTCATGATTTCTGTGAGTTTTAAGGGCTCCCGAGTTTCAGATGACATGTGAAAGATATGCTTCCAGTCGGCATTCACAGCCTGTTATGTGTAGTGCTAAGAACCGGAAAATAATGGATAACGTCACTTCAAAAATTCATAAAACTAGTAAATTCATGATGGAAAGATGTTTATATATTCATGATGTCATTTATGATCATACAATCGAAAATCTGATCATTTATCTTTGTGTTATCATCTAGAAATTGACTTGATTGATGAGAGAGAAAGTCTGATATCACTCAGACCTATATAAATGTGAAATTTATGTTTAAAATGCAATGTATACTTATCCTATACATATATGTGAAATTTATGTATACAATGCAATGTTACTTATCATTTTAATAATATTATTAATAACAAGATCACGTTGATCATTAATTTTGACATAATAATGTGTTCTATCATAGTCCGATTTGCTAAAATTTGTTGACAAATATTCAAGTTGAAAACATGTGATCTTCTCCATTGTTGTTATTTTTTCGCCTTTTGATCAACAATTTATTATTATTGTTCAGTTCGTAATGTGCTTACAAATATGGAAATTTTTCGAATATTGGTGAGTCAGGTTCATCAATTTCTTAATAATAGTATTCCGTTTAGCAATTTTAGTTACAAGCCCAATCAAATTCGATTATTGTTTTCTTTGACTCTCATATCTAAGTACGTTTATGTACCCTAATCAATACAATTTATTCATGATCCCTATAATAAATTTCCACAGTGTGAGCTTTGTATTAAAAGGTCATTGATCTATCGGTAAAATTATAAACCCCTGAAAATTCAAATATTGTTCAATATCAACCATAAGATGTATATATTAGCCTATTCATTCTGTCATATTAGGCTGGCCACCAACGACAGAACATGTAAGATAAACATGTGTGTAAACACATGTTAATCATGCAAACACATATTCATCATGCAAGTTTTGACATCAGTGAGAGGCTCCTAACATGATACTGTATCTATTGGTTGCGTTCAAAGCCACTGATCAATTCCATCGTGTTTTTTTTTACGTTCAGTAAAAAACCTGATCACAGATGAACCACAGAATGGAAAGTGGGCTAGTATCATGACGCCAAAATCCGCCATCTTGAAAGAAAGTGTAGCATTGTAATATATAGCGGTAGTGGTCTTGGTCATGGTCTTGGTGCACTCAAGTCATGGTTAGATTGATACCTTCCATTCTGTATGTATTCTGTGGCTGAACGGTTGCTCATTAGTCATGACTGACAGATGTTTCCTCTGCTGCTTATATAAACAAAACTAGAACCTAACCTATTTCATTGTATAATCAATTGGAATGAAAAACCATCAAGTGATTGGATTTGTTTAAAATGCTTTGGATAATATTTTAAATGTTATTGAATTCATGTAATCATGCATTTCTGTGCTCCCAAATACATTATAATTGAATTCCATTATAATTATAAACAACCTCGTATTCAGCCATGTCTGTTTACGTTCAGCTACTCTGTTTACGTTCTTTTCCATCAGTAGAAAGTACGATGAGCTGATCAGTGAACGAACCGGATATGACGTATTTTTTTCTTATCGGTTAGAACAAAGACCTTGAAGAGGTATAAACTCACAATGCCTACGCCTTCCCAACGCTAGGCTCTTACTTGAAATTAAAGGCTGCCATTGAGGTATTTTAGCGCGAGATATGTAATAAATATATTTTTGTAATATTATAGATTACAAAAATCTTCAAGATCTCTAGTATGTAATATCTTCTAGGTTGTCCTCTCTATGGCCGATTTCGATTCAAAGTACACTAGCGCTGCATGTGAGTCCATGCATCTTTAAGGTCTTTGAGTTAGACCAAACAGTGCCTCGTTCAGAGCCGCGTTCACTCACCGATCAGTGACTTTGAACGCAACCACAGTTATTGGTTGTTTATTTTATGTTAGAAGCTGCTGTCAAACAGCTGTTTTTTTGTTCGAAGCCTCTCGCTGATGACACAACATGCATGATTACCTGTTTGTATACAAATGTTTAACGCACTTGTCCTGTTATTAGTGGCCACCCTTATATACTCTTAAATTTGCCAAGTTTCAGGCCTCCTGGTTCTGATACCGCTGTAGTTGTAGTTTTAGTTTTCACCTTCCTTACAAAGCTAATTTGCTCAGCTTCGATTGTTTGTGTTGGTGTATTTTCTAAAAAAAACTTATCGCTATCGTTGGGTAGTACAGGATACAGTATGCATGCAGGTCTCAAAGTGTACAAAGAACATACCTCATAGATCTACTGTTGCTGTGTATAGTGTGGTCCACGTTATAATGGCAGTATTTTATTAGCTTCCGTGTTGCTATCCTTGTCTATCATTCGACAAAACACATACCACTATCGTTTTCCAGCTCCACAACGTTGCCAAATCCGTTTTTAACAATGTGTAAATATAATTAATCAAGGCAGACAAACGACAACGCTGTTCTCCTATATTTATCCACTGTCATTATAACGTGGACCTCACCATAGTCATCTTATTGGAATGATTCATCCAATACTATTGAAATGCATAGAAAAGACTGTCTATAAATACAACATTCAAGTTTCTGAGTGAAAACACATTTATCATACAATGCCATTGTAGGTGTACAGCATTATTGGTCTGATGAGAAGATCCCTAGTTGTTTGGTGCGGGACGGGCGGGGGTAGAAGGAAGCCAACTTAGCATACCTGACTGCTGTATTCCTAATTATAAAATTACGGCTTGCTGGCTGGTTGACTCAAGTAGCTGGTTCGTACTCAGCTGGATGATCAAATGTTATTGCTACGCATAGTAACGTCTTGATGCTGAGGAAGCCTTGGACAATCGGTCCAAATTTATTTATTTCAACTTTATTTTGCCTCAAAATAATATACTTGGTCCAGGGATCAAGTTAAGGGTCCAGGACTGTAAGGCCCGCCGCAAAGTAGACTCACGTTTATCCACGAAACGCAATCCACGCCGTGGGATGTTTTGTAAACTATTGCTATAGAATTATTCACAATCAATCAGCTGACAAGTGGATTATTCATTGCATGTATTACACAGATGTCTAGAGAAGCCTAGAAATGGTGTACAAAACGTCCCACGGCGTGGGCTGCTTTTCGTGGATTAGCTTGGGTCTACTTTGCGGCGGGCCTAATAGAGTGAATAATGTGAATTAGTGATTGAACGCTAATTCTTTCAATGGGAGGAAAATATTGCATATAATTTATTTATTTATCAATGCTAATAGAATGACATCGAACAAAATTACAAAATAATCTTTTTGGAATTTTGTTCAATTAGTTATTCTAAATATCTATATATTCTCATAATATGAGAATATTATATTCCTATAATATTAGCAAATCTTATCATTTGAGCATTCCTAGATCATCATGTAATCATTGTAATGCAATTAATCACATCTTTTCATTTCTTAAATAGCGTATCTGGAAGTCCTGAATGAATTTTCCATTTTCAGGGACCGGAAACTGTCCAAACGAGTGAAAAATGGAGCAGACCAAAACCGCCTGTCATCGATCCCTCCAAAGACAAACTGATTTTCCAGCAGCTAGATGTTGATCATTACACAGGTATGAGAGTCATATCTGTACATTTATCTACATTTTGGTAGCAATTTATAACTTCTTTATTAAATTGAGATTAGCATAGATAATAATAATACTAAGGATGATGCCCACATAAGCTCTTAGGCTTATGTGCGTGGGTAATAAGTGAGAGGGATAATGATATGAGATGACGACTAATTTTTAGGTAATCGGGACCGACGGCTTATCGTCTCGTCCGAAAGACGGGAAAAACTTGAAAGAAAAAACGGAAAGATAAAACTTGAGTACTTATTCTATTCGTATTCTGTGATATTAGTTTAGTCTGTATACACGTTTACATACATAGTATAATAATTATAACAATATAGTATAAATATAACAATATATCATATTAGTATAATAATTATTCAAGTATCATTTTTATTGATTCGTATATACAGTTAATTTTTATGATGTTTTTAATGTATTAAGAGATCAGAGGTAGATTCCACTTTTACTTTATTTATTCAAATAAATTATTCAACTAGGTTTTTACATTTTTTTCATAAATTGTATAAGTTAATAAATAAATAATTTCATAAATTGTATTTGTTTTTATAAAAGTATAAAGCAACTACAACGTTTGGAATAAGTTCGACAATTTTCAAAATTACACTCATATTTTTTAAAAAGCGATTCAACAAACTTCAGTTTTACAGAATAAGAATGTAAAGTAGAACCTGATGATTGACAACCATGAACTTTATTCAAGTACTTTAGTGTTGATCGTCCGTGATATACAGCCCATGGCCCGTAACATTGCCCCATCCTTGAAAATAGTCTGTACCAGAACAGTCAGAGTCCATCCTAAAGTCTTGAGAAGTTCTATACATCCTAGACAGTTTAGTCAATAGTATCAATAGTATATCTCTCGTATCTTTTCTAGTGTCTTTTGAACTCCAAAATGTCCCTGAGAGAAAAAAAGCAGCTGTCTCAGTGCATATAGAATTCTTTTTTCTGGAAACAATGATTTGTAGTCTTTTCTGGTCACCTGCTGCATTCTCAATTACTCCTCTTTAAGATCCCTCCTTCCACGATAGAGTCTCATTCCTTCTAACCTTATAGAGTCTCTAACCTTCTCAAGTCTAACAGCTATATTTGATTGCAATGTTTGAATATCTCAATTGCAAATAGATATAGAGTGATTATAAAATGACTTTACAACTTTGAAAGCACATAAATATTAATATTTTGTTGAAATCACTTACAGAATTGAGAAAGGTGTCATTTTGTTACAAAACACTTTAAGTTGAAGGTTTGGGTGTTATTCTGATTCGATGTGACAGCCGGTGGTAATGCGACATACATCCCACCGATAATCGACTTCTTGCCACACTCGTACCAGCATATCCCATCATATTATATTTATTATAATTATGATTTGTAATTGTCAATGAAATAAATTAATAAATAAATGAAATAATAGATTTCTTGCCACACTCGTACCAGCCTATCAGGCGTAACTTGTGCAACCGCAGCGATCCGAATATGATCCGATTTCGGAGGTCATTGAGATTGTCTGGTAGAGGCGGAATATAAACCTTATACTTGATGAAACCTCACAGGAAGAAATCCATCGGTGTTGAATCCATGCAATAGGCCATGCGTGGTAAATCCAGCGAAGTTTAAAGCAATCGTCTAGAAACACCGATGGATTTCTTCCTGTGGGGCTTCATTAAGGATAGGGTTCATGTTCCGCCTCTACCAGACAATCATAATGACCTCCGAAATCGGATCACATTCGGATCGCTGCGGTTGCACAAGTTACGTCTGATATGCTGGTACGAGTGTGACAAGAAATCGATTATCGGTGGGATGTATGTCGCATTACCAACGGCTGTCACATCGAACCAAAATAACACCCACACCTTAAACTTGAAGTGTTTTTTAACAAAATGACAGCTTTCTCAATTCTGTAAGTGATTTCAATAAATATTAATGTTCTTTCAAAGTTGTAAAGTCCTTTTATAAACATCCTGTATTATGATCTATAAACTGATGAAGCTCATATGATATGGATGAGTGTTAGAACATTGAGTTTTTTTTTTCAGGCGGAGTTCTGCCGAATATGCCGGGCTCCCGTGTTGGCCCCGTGCCGATAATGAGAATGTACGGCATCACTAAGCAAGGAAACTCAGTTTGCTGTCACATACATGGATTCTCACCCTATTTCTATGTATCTGCACCATCTGGATTCGACGAAACACACTGCAAACCTTTCAAGGTGAATACACATTATTACATTTCACCTCCCTTTTAACAAAAATGTCCCTACCCTTTACTTATCCTTCATTATTTGTAGCTCTCAATTGATGTAACAGAGTCAATATTTCGAAGTTGCAGTCACCAAGTACCCTAAAATGTGATGTGATGATTGGGAAAATCTGTATTTCCATTTGTTTGCTGTGAACAGGACATTGTTTCTTTGTCTTTTTTCTTTAGGGCTACTTTTGATATAAATAAGATTATAAATCTGAATACCCTTTCAATTTATTTCGTCACGACATGTTTCGGCTACTAATTCAATTTTGAAGTAATGAAAATGTATTTTGAATAATAAATTTAAAATAAATTAAAAATAATGAATTTTTACTTGAAAATGGCATTAGTAGCCGAAACATATAATTACGAAATAATTTAAAAGGGAAGTCAGATTTATATTTTTATTTACATCGTTTCTTTGTACATCTCAACATGATTTTACTTTGTATTTCTGCTCTCATCTTCCAATTGAATTATCTTATAATATCGAACTTCCAAGTCATAACTTAAACCATTGGATGTTAGTAATTGTTGAGTTTACTTATCTTGAGGACCAATTCCAAGCGACGACTCTAGGCGCGCGGCCATACCCGCGCTGTATTAACGGCTGTAGTCTATTACTGTATATTATTATTATTTATGTCGACTATAGCCTACAATAATAATAATAATATAATAATAATAATAATAATAATAATAATAATAATAATAATAATAATATCGTGTGACCTGGCTGGCTACAATAATATACAGTAGATTAATATAATCGAGCCGTTAATACAGCGCGGCTACAGTCGTCCTAAAGATAGAAAAAATCAACAATGAATAATAATTTCTCGCTTGGTAAACTCTCACGTAGGTAATACTCGCTTGACCAATTCTGCCCCTGCTCGCTGTTTAGTGCATAAGGTCTTCTATGATACCAGTCTACTGGTGGCAAGATACAGGTAGACAAATGCTATTTGATTAGATCCCTCCTTGAATGTCTATTTTCATCCGTGATTGTTTGTACTCATACAATTAATTGAAATGAAATAAAAATCCTCAAGTCAATTTTTTTATGTTTTTTGCAATTAGTATACTGTACAATATGGAAGTGCCTTTTCAGATAGAAAAATTAGTTGACCGAACGTAGTGAGGTCTATGTTTCAACTCGATTTGCTTTTATCTGTCTATGTAACGCGATTACGGCCAAACGCGTTGATAGAATTCGATGAGATTTGGCAGGAACTGATTTGCAACTGCGCGTCGATGTAAAGACAAGGTTTTTTGAAATTTTGCACTTTAAGCGTAATATGAAAGGAAAAGGAATTCCTCCATACTCTGATATCACTATATATATCATCTACTTTGAAGATAGGACCAATTAGACTATATAATTATTCATAATAAATCAGTTGACAAGTGGATTATTCATTGCATGCATTACACAGATTGGCCGATTGGTCTAGCCGTGCCTATTTCTATAAGGTAGGGTTTCAATATTTTTTATGATGCGTGCCCATCAGTATCAATATTCTCGCATTTGAAAAAAAATTAATAGGTGATTGAAAATAAAATAAAAAAATGATTAAATGAACTGAATAATGCCGAAAAAATTATAATATTCTTGGTTGAAAAAAAAATTAAAACCTTGAGAAATATTTTTATTAGATGGAAAGATTATCACGAAACTGGATAAATCATCATATGGGATACAAATTCAAACGTAAACTGAGTTTATTAACATAAGTGAGTTTTTGATGTAGGAGAAAACAAATAACAGTTTTCAAGAGTAAATTATGATTCAACTGTGAATTTTGATTCAACTGAATCAACTAGAACAGGTGACATCAGATACTTGTGGATGAGAAAATTGCTTGAGATCTACTAGTATAATTCTAATTGATTAAAAAAGCTATTGAAAGCCATTGAGAGTAATGTGATTTTAAAAATAGTTCAACTCAATAAATTATCAGTTTTTCATTTTAGTTATCCATTCCATATTCATTGTTTTATTCAAGCTAGTTGAATTAATATTCTGAGGATATCGCTGTTATTCCGATTCAATTAACAAATTTGATTCGTAAACTGATTGTTGATTTGTAAACTGATGATGAATGTTTCAGGAAGCCTTGAACAGAGTGATCCTGTCAGATATGAGAGGCAACAGGGATAACGTTCAAGTGGCTGTGCTTGCTGTAGAAATCGTCTACAGGAAGAATCTATTCGGATACACCGGCCCAGACTCCAGCATGTTTCTCAAGATAACAGTCGCTCTTCCACGTTTCATTGCAGCTGGCAAACGATTACTCGACAGAGAAAGTGTGTATCCAGCGTTCAGTGGTCATACGTATCGAGCTTTTGAATCTAACATCGATTTCGACATAAGGTGAGAATTCAATCTCCATCTGAAAGCTAGAACTAAAGTCTGTGAGATATTACCATAGAGAAACAATAGCGTAAGTAGATATCCCATGGTATAGGGCATTTATGTCGCAACTTTTACTGTTATCTCAAGCCGATAGTCCACGTATTTCTTTTCCAAAAAGGTGTGTTACGCTGGTAGTCTCTCATATTGTGCCGTTCATACACTCTCACCCCAACAAAACAGTAAAAATCTACAATAATCGATAGTAATCGAGTTGAGATAACAGTAAAAGTTGTGACATAAATGCCCTATACCATGGGATATCTACTTACGCTATTGTTTCTCTATGATATTACTTTTAACATGAAGAGCAGAAACCCATTTCTCCTTCCACAGTTTATAGCATAGACACAGACGGACATCCTGCGCACAATTGGATGCGCCGTGTCATTTCGTTCCACGTTGTTGTGATGAACTCATCTCCGTAACATACACAAACCAATATACCTGCTGACTTTGGAACATTGCCAGCAATAGCTGGAGGGGAGTGTTGACGCATTACAAAGATCTCTCACAGAGACACAAAAGAAGGAGAATGAGGCTAAGGTGCGTACAGATATACACGCCGCGAACATGAGCAATTCACTTTTAGTCAGCTGACTATATCTGTATTTTTACAGAAATGGTAAGATACAGATATAAAAAGCTTGACATCAGCTGATTGAAAGTGAATTGCTCATGTTTGCGGCGCGTATATCTGTACGCACCTCTAGGTAGTGGCAGTGATTAGAGGATGGTAGTGCATCGGACCTCTCCGTCTTCGAGAAAGAGCCATGTTAAAAGTAATTTCTCACGGACTTTAGGCATAATCTGTAGTTTTTCATCCTGAATATTTTCAAGATGGAATCCATCAAAATAAAATGCATTATCAAACATAAACGATTATGGTTCAGGCTAAAAAAATTTGAATAAAGCTAGTCTGTAGAGAAATTTCCCCTCTTCAAGCTCCAATAGATTACATCAAGAATTGACTCACCATCGAAAAGTTACACGTTATTAAAAGAAATCAATTTTATTTTCCCATTTCTTCATTATTTATCACACACTAACTAGAGATTAAGCAAGAAAAAAAACATTTAATTGGTATAAAATTGTAGGGAATTTATCTTCTAGCCTGTAAGCACTGTAGTCTCAAATTTGTCTTCATCCACTCAGTTTGATTGAAAAAACGGCTCGAACTCTGGAGAGAGGATAAATTTCTTGAAATCTTTGACTTCTTTGAATCCATCTAACTATTTTCAAAACTATTCCAAATTTAATCCAATGTACGTGGAAGAAAGAATCCTGGTCCAAAATTTTAGATTGGATTTAATTCTGCATCATTAAGGGCTTCCGAGGTGGATGTCATTGAAGATAGAAAAATAGATCACTTTAAATTATAGGTTTTCCAAAAACACCTGTTGCTGGTAGTATTACTCAAATGAGCATCTAGCGCGAGAAAACGTTCATTGTGCAGATTAATTAAACAATTGAGATTATAGGACATCAAAAAGTTTGACTTATGATACATAATTTTAATGATTTTAAGACGAGCTATTATAACGTGTATGGGAAACATTTATCTCAAAAAACGGAAGTTTAAACTTTATTAGACAAGTTATGAGGAGGAAATTTCGTGATTTTCTGTCTTAGCATGGGAATAACTTCCTGAACAAAAACAATAGATATACGATGAAATGTTATGACATTAATTGTAGATCTATTCATTCTTTAAGGGACAAAATCAAAGTCAGATGGATATCTTGATTTGGAGCCGAGATAATATCTATCTTATATTATAGTTGTTTTAAGAAACAGTTTGCAGTTTGGGGGGGAGGTCCTGGGTGGGGGTCCTAGCAAGCGGTGTAACGATGGGGACTCTTCGGTTCCAGGCTATGTACTATGTATACTAACACCCTGCAGAGATTCAGTTTTCTCCTAATTTGTTGCGCAAAACCCTAATTTTTTTTGTCGTCATTGACTGGGTGATGGATTAATGGATAAGTTCTTTTTCTTCTTTGCCTCTCCCCACTGTGCCTTTAAAGCGTTGGGGTAGCCTCAGTCCATTTCTTCCATGATTCCCTATCCAACGCTATCCTCTTCATCTCTGCAACAGTCTTCCCTCTTCTCCGTCCTATCTCCTCAATCCGATCCTCATATGAATACCTTGGACGTTCTACTGCTCTCCTTCCTTGCACTCTCACATTAACATACTGTTTTGTTTTGCAATCATCCCCCATTCGCTGTACATGTCCATACCAGCCCAACTGCCTCATTTCTATCCTTTCACTGACATCTCTCATGCCTACTTCTTCCCTTATTCTAGTATTCCTTACTCTATCCCTTCTTGTCTTTCCAACAGTTTTTCTATGGCACTTCATTTGTGATTATGCTCACCCCGACACATATTATTATAGTGGGGTATCATAATTATTATTATTTTATTATTTTACAAAGGCGACTTTCTAGAAGTATTTTAAGCCTAGGTGATGATGATAATACAATGAAGGTAGAGTTATGAATGAATAAAAATTATAGGATATGCTATCCACTCGAATTGATTTGAGTCCACTTTTCAGTCCAAAAATAAATAAACTAGAAATTTTGAATTTGATTTGATTAAAAACCGAATATAATATATAGAATGGTTACATTCAATAAACTCTCAGAAATCAATTAGAACTAAGTTTAGTATTAGCAACTTTTGTATGTATAATGTAATATTAAGTATATGTTTTGTCAATAAACTCCTCTGGTTGCAATTCATTCGCAATCAGAGAAATTATTATTATTATTATTTAATGGAATTTGTAGGTTTATGGTGGACGCGGGAGCGGTGGGCTGCAGCTGGGTGGAGCTTCCCGCCGGCAAGTGGCAGCTGCGAGACAGAGCGGTGCACCGCCACGCCAACAATGCTCTGCCCAGCATGTCGCGCTGTCAGCTGGAGGTCGACGTCAGCTGGGAACAGGTGATCTGTCATGCACCCGAAGGCGAGTGGGCAGATGTCGCGCCATTCCGCATTCTCAGCTTTGACATTGAGTGTGCCGGCCGAAAAGGTATTCCAAGTCACTGCTTCTATAGTGAGGTCCACGTTATAATGGCAGTGAAGAAAGATAGGAGAAAAACGTTGCCAAGTCTCCATTTCGCCACTAAGTGTACACAGCTATTACTCAATTCATCCCATTAAATTTGATCTAATGATAATTATTATTTCCTTTATAAAATAATCAATTTGATGTCAAATTAATCAAGAAAATATATTTTTTCATAATTTTATTCAAAAATTTGCTTTCATAACTGAGATCAGATTTTTATTTTTATACAAATCTGAAATGGCGGCTAATTTAAAAAGCTGTGGTACAAGAATCCGAATTTCAAAACAACAGAAATTAGGTTGTTTGGTAGGTATTCTTCTCCAATTTCTTTCAAAGATAATAGAAAAATAGAAATTCTATCCAAAGAAAGTAACTTCAATGGAAATAATTCTGAAATAGCCTTTCAATATTATTCATACCGGTACGAGTAGGTCTAACCTATACGTGTAGCCTAACTGAAGCATGAATAGAGTCTAGGATGGTTAGTTATCAACTTTTAAAATGTCATTTCAGGTATTTCAATTTGTGTTTCTCATATGGTAATGTCTAAAAAATATTCTATTGTTTCAAAAATACATTTTAAATCAATTATACGACTTGTGTACTCAAGTATTTTGATAGAATGAAGAAAAAAATGGCGGCTGAGAATTGTTTGTCTACTTTTGTACAGTCACTGTCAAAAGTAAAAATATTCTGGCAAACTGACAACATTGCAAAGCGAGAGAGAGATAGCGCTATCTGTTTTGTTGTATGATAGAAAAGGACTGCAACAGTATTGTCAATCGTACACTGCCATTATAACGTGGACCTCACTGTAGTATGTCATACTTCACTTGAGGAAATAAGTTTCAAATATTAAGGTGAAATGAAAACAACATTGTTAGTTCCACATGATTCATTCTAGCCAAACTTGAGTTTCATTGCACTAAGGCATTATCATCAGATAGACTGAGGAAATTGAAATTTGGAAATAACCAATAAAGACCACTGAAGATGATGCCTTATTTCATTGAAACTTGAGTTTGGCTAAAATAAATTATCTGGAGCTGACAATATCGTTCTCATTTCACCTTAATATGAAGAAATTCCACAATATCTTTGTTCATAGTATAAAAGCTTCAAATAGTTGAAAACTTTGACTCCATCGGGGCATCTTCAAATTTAGTTGAATTGTAACTCATATTTGGTGGTTCGGACCCCACCTAAACTATCACTAATCTATAGTGTATAGTTTAGGTGGGGTCCGAACCAACCTTCCAACCTTTATTATTCCCTAGCCTATGCCTATGACTCCATCGGAGTGAAGACCCCATCGGGTGTTATCATCAAAACCTAGTGGTTTAGTTCACTCCTAAAACTATATGCTGTAGATCCTCTCATCCTTCATCATCTCTATAATTGCCCATGCACAACCAACCGTCTGTGGTTTGATATGACAATTATCCTTAGTTAAAAATATTAATGAATTCGAAACTTTCTGGAATACTTGAATGACAGTGATTTGGCAGTATGTAAATTACATGAAAGTATGTAAATGTCATGAAAGTATGATTTGAGTGAAGGAGTGATGATTTGAAATGAAGATTTCTGAAGAAATGACAACAAACCTATTACGGTAGATGTTTAGTTATAATCCATTATTTTATTTTTTATATCCATGGTTATTGGTTTCAATTCATTCTTAACTACAAATATTATTAACTAGATTAAGTGGTATAGAGGACTTGTTTGCCTAATAAAGGATTTCCATTTCATTTCACTTCAAATATGTACCTAAAGTCTTTCTTGAGTATAAAAATTATGCTTTATAATGATGCTCATAAGTGGGCAACAGATACAGTTCTTGAGAAGTTTCTGATGAAGATTTGAGTTTTTCTGATTACTGTTTTATTTGGTGTATCAAAAATTCACAATTTTCTTCCTTTGTAATTTTGTTGATTTGTGAATAAAATGAAAATTATGCTTTATAATGAGCTCATAAAATGGGCAACAGTCAGTACTTGAGAATTTGCTGTTGAAGATTTGAGTTTTATTTTATTACTGTTTTATTTGGTGTATCAAAAATTCACTATTTTACTTTGTGAATATTTTCCTTTTTAATTTTGTTGATTTTTGAATAAAATTGATTCTATGATACTATTATAATTAGATACGGTAAAAAAGTAACAATTTTGAGAGAGAAAAAAGATTGGTTCAATGAAATAGTATCTCTTGGGAAACACATTTATTCCAATAAAAAAAGTTGTAGATTACGATGATCGGAATTCAATGAGTTCTATATTTGAATATTTTTTGTCAGGTATATTCCCGGAGCCGAATCACGACCCGGTAATTCAAATAGCAAACATGGTTGTGTGCCAGGGCAATCCGGAGCCGTTCATTCGCAACGTCTTCACCCTGAACACGTGTGCGCCGATTATCGGCTGTCAAGTCATCAGCTGTGAAAAAGAAGTTGACATGCTTGAAGTGAGTTTGTGCAACAGGCTTTTCACAACTTTTCACTGGTATCATTTTTCAAATGTTTTCGCTTTGGATTCCATCAAATTACGAGAATAATGAATAGATTTCTAAGGTGAATTAGTTTTTCCGTTAGGTCGTCTTGAAGTAGTAGTTTTGAGCGCCCAAACTTGATTCTTTTCATTTCACAATGAATACTGATTAATACATTATTTATTATTGGTTGCAAATAAATTTTGCGGATGCATTTTGAACTTATTATTTGAAAGTTAACAGTGTTCTTTGTTCTACAGAGTGGCCCATAAGTCAGTTACGCTAGCAATTTTTAAGGTCAGCTGGTGTTTCAATTAAACCACAGCTGTTTAGGTTGGTTAACCACAGTTAGTTTTAATGATGATAATAATATCGAGTGACCTGGCTGGCTCAGGTCTGGTGTCAGCGACCTGGTTTTCAGGTCACAACAGTCAGGGCCTCTGACATGACCTAACGACTGCTTACTAGGTATCCGGGACCGACAGTTTAGTTTGATGATTGTTCGTGATATTGTGTACAATGCTATTCGATAAACAATGAGTATAAAGTTAACAAAAGAACAGCGTGCAACAAAGTGTGAACTGACTTATTGGCCATTCTGTATTTACCGGTTATTATATTCACCAATACAATTCATGAAATGTTTTGTATAAATCACCTTTCTATCAAGTAATTACATAATTTATACATAAAGTAATACATAATTTTGTAGGGGTTGCCTCTCTCTTACTCACATTCATACATTATTTCTAGTTATTGTGCTATTTTTTTTAAATATCAACTTTGAAGAAATTTATATTTCCATTTTTATAGAGATGACTTCAACTCAAATATAGTCCGCTTGAGGCTAGGGCCACACGAGCGCACATAGTGCGTCCGTTGCAACATATTTTTTGCGGCCTTCGCCAATGACACCACACGAGCGTTGAGTGTGGTGCGTCAACGTCAGTTGGCTTTACGCAATTGAACCAGACGAAGCAATAACTTTTGCATGTCTCGACGTGCGTTGTAGCATTTCTGCGCAGCTCAAAAATCACCGTCCGTTACGACTTCCGTTACTTGGTACGCATGTACCTCGTGTGTTGCCACCAATTCACTTCTATGTATTTCTACAACGGACGTCAAAAAGTAAGTTGCAACGGACGCACTATGTGCGCTCGTGTGGCGCTAGCCTTAGAGTAATATCTATTATGTTATTGATGATAATATCAATAGAGGGAGTGCAACTTCTATTGAATATTAATAACTATTGTTATTTATAATATAGATTACTCAATTACTCATTATTTTAATTAATGAACATTTTGCTGTCAAAGTTTCAATATAGCCTCATTGACATATTATCTCTTCATTCACTTAATGCGTTCCAATCTTTCAAGTTATTTCTTGTATCAACAGGCTTGGTCTTAGTCCCAAATTTAGTAACTTATTCATAATTCATATGATAAGTATTTGCACCAACTTTTTCGATTATCTTGTTAATTTACCTATGCTTTCTATTTTCAGAAATGGGCTGCATTTTTCCGTGAAGTAGATCCTGACATAATCACAGGCTACAATATCAATCAATTTGATTTCCCCTACTTGATAAACCGTTCTAAGCATCTGAATGCAAAGAATTTCACGTTCCTTGGAAGAATAAAGGATATCAGGTGAGTTTGCTCCACCCTTCATTTTAGTGTCACATTGTATTTGAATGATTTATTCCTTTTTTGCCCATATATAATTTCAGACAACATTTGTAAAATAATAGGTTACATTTTTAATTTGTTTCGAGGCAGAACGATTGTATAAAAACACATACAACGACGTTACTTACAAAACTCTAGCAACTTTTCGAACTTTACTGCAATTTTTGACCAAACAACTTTTAACAATTGGCATGATTTTCACTGAGACGAAAACGATTTCAATTGCAGTAGCTTATGTATTCTTGAATACTTTGTGATTACTGTATCCTTGAGTGGAAATAGTACTGTCACTTTTTTATTTTTAAATTAATAACGACGAAGTTTTTTTTGAAAAAAATTCTCTTCTTTCAGGTCAGTTATAAAAGATCAAATTCTGCAGAGCAAGCAGATGGGAAAACGAGAAAATAAATACATAAATTTTGAAGGAAGAGTCCCTTTTGACCTTCTCTTGGTAAGAAAAATTTTAAATTACCTCCTCATTGAGAACTGTAGTAAGCAATAGAATAAAATTACGTAGTTTAGAGTACATGGCTCTCATTTTATAGCTGGTAACTTTTGTATCCGATAATACTGGAATTATTTTTACTTTTTGCAAGAGTCTCATGTGATTTGTAGATGTAATACTCTATTTATATTGTTTTTAACGTCATGATTTTATATAATTTATCAATCCTAGAATGATAGAGGTTGAGAAATATCTCCTCCAACATAATAAAAAACATTATTAATATGAATATGAGTTTTCTAACTTTAGTTGTAATTTTAATAATCAAATATAATATTAGGAGATGTTTAGCATTATTACTATAGTATCATTACTTCTATAACAAATATCCTGTTGAAATTAATTCTTGAGTAGCAAATTCAGAGAATTTTAACATCATATTATGTAAGGGAATATAAATAAAAATATAAATCTGAGTATCCTTTTAAATTATTATTATGTTCACGACATGTTTCAAGTCTAAAATTACCTTCTCATTGAGAAATAAGTAAATTTACAAAATTGACAAGAAAAAAAAACAATAAATCTGTAAGGGAATGCTTGCATGTATCAATCAGTTTATCAATACAATCGTTTAACACTTAGTTTTTCTTGTTCGGTTTGATGTCGTAGGCTTTAATACGTGACTACAAACTGCGATCTTACACTCTCAATGCCGTCAGTTTTCATTTTCTGCAAGAGCAAAAAGAAGACGTTCACCACAGTATCATCAGCGATCTGCAAAACGGAACACCTCAAACAAGACGAAGGTACTGTATTATTCTTTTCCTACAGTTACGTTGAAAAGTGGCCATTGCTGCACTGATTACAGAACGCAAAGAATCACTTTTCCGCTCTAGTGCGGGAAAAAATTTTCTGCACTCCAGATTTGCAACATGGCAACGCAAAATACTTAGTAGGTTATATGGAGCAACAGTGCAGCAAAATCAAAATGAAGTTGGTAACAGTGACTGCTGTGGCTGCTATAGTGAGCAGAGGTGCAACGAAGCACAACGAGCAAATTATTACATTATATATTATAACCAAGGACAACGAGGACTTTAGGATTTTAGGATTAAGGTTTTTATCAATAATAAAATTACACAGAAAAACATTTGATGCATTTCATATTCAATGGTAATTGTAGGAAAAATTTAATGTGAAATACGTGCGCAAAGTTCCTCTGCTGCACTCAACAAACCATTCCGCCCTTGCCTACGGCTCGGTTTCTTTCGGTGCAGCAAACTGTTACTTTGCGCACTAGTTGCACAAATAACTATTTTGTCATAGTCATTCAATTCCAACTGTTTCACATGTAGAAGAAATAAACATATGATTCTCATTACAGCATACTGTACTGTAATAAAATCATAGGTTTTCTTTACAGTCGAGTATGTTTCTCAGTTCCGAAATAGGAACAGCAAAACTGGTACAAAAAACGCCTTTTAGCGCTCCAGGTGGAAGTTTTGTCAACTACAATCAAGAAATTCCTGATTCGGAATTTGTAAACTAGGTCATGTTTATAGAATGCATGTAGTAACTCCAGCACAAGCAGGGAATGTTTTCTATTTCCCAATTATTCTTTTTTAGATTATTATGACAAAGAATAGTGTACATGAAAATCTATTGCAGGGCTTGAATGAAATTCTAACATCATTCTTGCCCTGCAAAAAGGCCCTTCCCGTCCTTGTGACTTGAAACACCATTTTATCTTAAGTTCCTGTAAATTTCCTATATCATGGATTCTGAAATTTTAAAAATAGAAGTCAATCTACTTATATGAAAGTTGCAAGTCAGTTTATGCCTGTTAACTACCTTCACGTTAATCTTTAATGATAATCTTTTATGTTTTAGGAATCTGGCTACAATTCTCTGTTAATATATGATAATATATCAAACAATTTTTTGCTGTAGGATTCTCACATATCGGAATCAGTGAACGTGTCCAGTCACTACCTCCGTAAACAAAGCCAGTAACTAGTGGTCCAGAGTAGTGAGAATATTATTACCATAAGTTTTAATGGAACTATTCATACTCGCTCGCACGGGCTCAGTGAGAATAGTCCCATAAGAGTTCCTGGGAATTATATTTTACTGTAACTGTCACTAACTCAGATATCATATGTGGGAATCCGTCTTTATCATGGATTCAACTTCCCCAGTTATAAAACTTAAGTTACTTTATTGGATTCAAAAGCCTGCACAAAAGAAAATCGCACAACTTGGAGGCAGATTGAGGACCCGTACTGCGACTGTGGTGATATCCAGTCAGATGACCACCTCTTAAAATGCTGTCTTGCACCAGCATGCACTCGACAATACCTCTTTGTATTCAATGACGAAGCTGTTAAAACAGTGGACTTCTATTTTAATTTAGGCATTTAATTATCTATCACCTGACACGCACGAACGAATGAATTGAATTCAATTTTATATTAATTATTGAAGAAGTATTGTGGGATAACGCTGCAGTATACAGTATTCAATTCAATTTTATTTATCATGTTATGCATCGTATATAATACAATATTAATACAGGTCATAAACATCACATCAAACAATACACATCATAAGTACATTACGAATGTCACTACAATATACATGTAATATAGTCTAAATAATTAAAAACAAAAAGAAGTTAATATCACAGATGGAACTGGAGTTGAATAAACTAAAAACAGTGGAATCAAAACATCGTCTTGAAGTGATGTCATGTTTTGAAGGAGCGTTACCACAAATCGGGGTTGTTAGCTTCTATTACTTGCAATATGCCCAAATTGCATTTATGGATGAACTAGTTTTTGTGACATCAGCAGTCAGTATTTGTTCAGTTCAGAATTTGATGTCTGAAGATTTTTGAGCACAGAAGCAGTCCCTTAACTATTACCACTATAGTGAGGTCCACGTTATAATGGCAGTGTTTGGTTAGCAATGGCATTGCTATCCTTGTCTATCATTCAATAAGCGGATAGCGCTATCTCTTTCTCGCTTTTCTCTGTTACCAGATCGTCTTTTAACGATGTGAAATGTTAATTCATCTTAATTATGAAATTATTGAAAATATAATTTCTTGCTTGCTGATCATGATCATGATCATCATCGTCATCTTTATCGTCTTTATCATCATAATCATCATCATCATCATCATCATCGTCATACCCCTCGTTATCATCTTCTATTTTAGGTAAAAAATTATTTTAGTTTCTATCACTCTATATTTTTCTATATTAGATTAGACTTATACTATATTATATATACTATTAATATATTAGAATTGTAATTTCTTTAGTGTCAAGAGGGCTATTATGGGAAGTATCTTTCCTGGTGCCCTCATATTGTAATGTAAATAATTAAATAAATAAATAATGGTTATATGGTTAAAAAATTTATTTAATTGATTATTTTAAACTAGAATGAACCGTTAATATTACATCAATAAACCTGTATAAACTACCGTCTATAGAAGGCATTGACAAAACAGAGGATCGGCAACGTTGTTCAATCTTTCTCCACTGCCATTATAACGTGGACCTCACAATAGCTAATCACACGCCTGCAGCGTTGCTGGTAACTGTAGAAAAATAAAGTTGATCAAATCGTGAAAATTTAAGTTTTTCCGAAAATATGACTCGTTTTAAAAATCTTAAATCAGTACTTATTGCAGGTATATTGTGTGTCGAATTCGAGATAATTTTATTGTAAATTTCATAAACTAAATGAAAGGTGTGAATGATTACTTCTGTACGTCGGCTGAATTTGGATGAAATTGCATGAAACTTAATTAGATATTGAAACTGAGATTTTTGGGACAGTCTATAAATCAATAATATCAGTGCTCAGTCGGCACCAATCAGTAAATCCAGCTCTGAGAACACTCCCGCTAAATCGTTCCCCAATAGTCGGAAAACTTTTTAATCAGCAATACCAATCAAGATTAGTGTAGTGAGCTGTATAGGCTTAGCGTGACCGTGTAAATTGGGGTGGCACATGGAACAGTCTCCAACTTTTGACTGGAGTTGTTTCAGCTTCTGATAGTTATTTATTGAACTAGCGAAGCGAGTTTCTAGTTTACTTTTTTTTTAATTCTACTTCATTCTCACTATAGTGAGATCCACGTTATAATAGCAGTGAATAAAGATAGAAGAACAGCGTTGCCGTTCGTCTGCCTTGATTAATTATATCTCTACATTGTTAAAAACTGATTTGGCAACGTTGCTGAGCTAGAGAAGGATAGTGCTCTCTGTTTTGTCGAATGATAGACAAGGATAGCATCACCAATGTTAATCAAATACTGCCATTATAACGTGGACCTCACTACAGTATTATCTACGAAAACTGGAGAACGCTTTGACAAATTGACTTGAAATTTAAATCAATTTTGGTCCCAAATCAAGTTAAATGGTCGGCGGAATTGGTTAACTTCCTCCTCCTTTTTGAGGATATAACAAATAACTTTGAAAGTGTTAAGGAAATAGTTCAAAGTAAATTGTATTCGCCAACAACATGTTAATTTTTTTTTAATAGTTATACCAACAAGATGTTTGTGATGGTATTCAAATTTAAAAATTCTCTTTGCATGATTTTCTTATCGCGGATGTAAACAGCAGTATTATGTTTTCACAAAAAAAACAAAACATTTATGTGGATAGGTTTCACGCGAATATCAGTCACTGATATATTTGATATATATTTATTTGATTTCTTGCAACGTTGGATGATAGGCTAGGAAAACAAAAATGTACCAAAACAACTTAAATCTGTCTTTAGAAATGAGTTTTCTTCATTTTCCACTTCATTTTTAAGTGAAAGTGTAAATTGTTAGTGATAAAACTTGAAGAATCCAATATCTAACCTATAAACTTGAGTGTAAATAGGAAATGACATTGGGTAATATACGGCAAGGCAGAACATCCAAAAGGATCTCTCTGCTGATAAAAGCCTTATAAATAAATGAAAAAGGACATTTCTATTTTCAAATGTACTATGTACTAGTTTAGAATGGAACTTTGAAAAGCTTTGTAAGCGATAAAAAGCCTTCAATATCCTGAAACTAGCGAGCTTTTCAGCCCGGTAGTTTGCTAGTATTCAATTAAAGTTGAGCCTCTTGCTTTCAAATCTTTTGATTATAGTCTATTACTTACGTTTTGTATTGCAACTATTACTAGCTTGAACCTTATTTCTTCGATATGTTGACAGATTGGCTGTCTACTGCTTGAAAGACGCCTACCTGCCTTTACGGTTGTTGGAGAAACTCATGTGTATTATCAATTACATGGAAATGGCAAGAGTTACTGGCGTCTCGTTGGGGAGCCTTCTAACCCGCGGGCAGCAGATCAAAGTTGTGTCTCAGCTACTGAGGAAGGTTAGAATTTTTCAACCCTCACCAAATTCATCATTATTCATTATAAATGAAATATTTTTGTTTGCATAGTTTTGTAGTACATTCTTATAGCTTTCTTTGTAATTTAGTTCATTTTGTCCTGGTAAAGATTTTCGGATTTTTTTAAAAATTGAATGTTGAAATTTTAACCTTCTTTACCCTGAAAATTGTTCTACCTACTATTTTTTTATAAAATTAATGCAAATATATGCACTAGCTCGCCTCCAAATGGTGTACATTGGTCAACACTGAATGGACTAGCAAATAAAAGCAGTCAAACAAATCTATGATTTCCTGACCAAACTTTACACAAGATCTCAAATATGAAATATACAGTGTATATGAAGGCTAATTCTTTGAGACGTTTTTATACGATGTGTATCTGCCGTACGCTAAATATAAACATTCTTTTTGGTTTTTTGAAATTTTTCTAGCGATTATAAGGAAATATAAGTTACAATACAATTTGTATGATGCATTATTTATACAGAGTGGTGCAAAGGAAACGCATGTTTTTTCGAACCGCTAGTACTCGGCGACAGGAGGGGTATAACTCTTGAACGAACGTTGGCAGACGGCTCATGCGATGCTGTTTCAGCATTTTTAGTCGCTATGGAGCGTTGAAACGTACAACATTGTGTGTTCGCTGTCTAGCAGTTTTTTTTAGAAACAACGAATCTGTAGTCACAATGCATTGTATTTTCTGTCAATATTTTAGACGTCGAGGTACAGTGCCTGATTGAAATACTGTACTCCGATTGATTGTTGCAGCGTTTAGAAGTACTGGCTCTGTGGTGAAAAATAAACCACCTGGTCTTCCTCGTTCAGTTCGTACTCGGAAAATGTGGATTGAGTCAGAATATTGACGGAAAAGACGTTGCACTGTGACTACGGATTTATTGTTTCTAAAAAAACCGCTCGACAGCAAACACACGATGTTGTACGTTCCAACGCTCTTCATGAATATATTGCATTTTAATGTATTTTCATGAATATACAGATTTATAAAAGGCATTGACAATAAAGATATAAGTTTCAGCCGGGCGGGTCCTATTTTTATGGTAGATTAGCTACCGACTATACTTTATATATATATATATATATAAGTATAGTCGGTGCTCGTGCTTCTGCCATTACAGTATATATGACAACTGGTACAATCGAACTACTGGGCTAATCGAAACATTCCGTCTCGTTTAGCCCACGTCTCGATTATATCAGGTCCTGTATCTTGATTAGACCAGGTATCGATCAGATGACCTGGTATAATCGAACTACTGGGTTAATCGAGACAGAATGCTTCGATTAACCCAGTAGTTCGATTATACCTGGTCTTGGTCTAATCGGGAAAGTCCGACCAGGGGTAATCGAACACCTGGACTAATCGAGCACCTGGGATTATCGAACACCTGGGCTAATCGAAATACACCCGTAATACATCATACTAATTTGTATTGTAACTTATATTTCCTTTTGCACTGCAAACAAAACAGAAACCTTTTATTCGATATTTGAGAGGGTGCTTCGGGCAAAGCTTGTGAACCTGCCGCTTTACTCCCTGAATGAGGAGGCAATACAGAGTTTTTTAAATTCACTTTAACTGCCACCCATCTCGATCTTATGTTTGACCTAATGACGCAATCTATCCAGCAAGTTAGTGCTGGTCATGGATGGAGAAAACTGAATTACTGAATTCATCAGCAACATGATCAACATCATTTGTCTCAAAATTAAGAACAGCAACACAACTGGGACTTGACAAATGTTTTCATCGCTAGCTATTTTTCAAAAAACAAAATATTTTATGTTTATATTTAGCATACAGCAGATACACAAAGCATAAAAACGTCTCAAAGAATTAGCCTTCATATAAACTGTATATTTCATATTCATTTGAGATCTTGTGTAGTGTTTGGTGAGGAGTATTTTCTTTAGTAAATAAATGTGTTTGAATTTTGTCATGTTGATAAATGATGATGAAACTTCCAGGCAAAAGAACAAGATTACTTGATGCCAACCTACCAGAGTCGTGTTCAAGACGATCAATTCGAAGGCGCAACCGTTATTGAGCCGAAAAAAGGTTACTATGCGGATCCCATTGCAACACTCGATTTCAGTTCGCTGTATCCCAGTATCATGATGGCTCACAATCTTTGCTACACCACTTTGCTGCAAGGAAATAACAGAGACCAACTTGGGTGAGTGTTTAGCATTGATACATATTCTTTATTGATTCATACACGTATAAGTTTATCATAAAAATGATAGGGAAAGAAAAAATAAATAAGGTAACCTTGTGCTATTCCTCTCTCAAATTTAGATAAGATTGATCTCTATAAAGAATATGACATCAAGTACAACAGAATATTAGGCTTAGTTTTGCTGCTCTACAGTGTTTGAACATAATAGGGATTTAATGTTTAAATAAAAAACATTATATTATGTTTATTCAAACATAATGAACATAATTTATGTTTATTCAAACATAGATTATGTTTGAAAATAATACGAATATAATATTATGGGCCTATTTCCAAGCTCGGGATTAAGCTTAGTTGTAGACTTGAAACAGCTGGAGTCGGAAAATTGGCTTTCCCAAACGGGGCGTAGACGTAGTCATTGTCATAGTCACGTTTGAATTAAATTTCAAAAAACTAGAAAATTAAACACAAAATAAAATAAAGAGAGAATAGTGTAAAGTTTCAGCTATTTTGAATTATTTAGAAACGTGACTATTGATTGCTTGATCAATTAGCTTATTAATAAGTTTTTCAAAGTATTTTTTTTTAATTGAAGAATTTTAATCGGGCTACATGAAAGATTAATTGACCAAGAGAAGTTAGGTCTAAGATTCAAGTCGACGGTTTAGCGTTTCTCTTAATGTTTAAATGTTTGTATGTTGCGCATTTACGGCGAAACGCGGTGATAGATTTTCATGAAATTTGACAGGTGTGTTCCTTTTTTAATCGCGTGTCGACGTATATACATGGTTCTTGGAGATTTTGCATTTCAAGGATAATATAAAAGGAAAAAGGAGCCTCGTTCATACGCCAATATTAGAGTAAAAATCAGACTATAGAATTATTCATCATAATAATCAGCTGACAAGTGATTACAAAGATGTATGGAGAAGCCAGTCTATTGCTGTATTTCCATAAGGTCTATAGTTTCTACCAGGTACTTGTGGATGAGAATTCTGCGTGAGGTCTACTGTTCACAGAACTACTAGTTAGAAAGAATTACTAGTACCCTTTCTTTGATATTTTTGGACCCGACTAGTTTCGGTCGATTCTCGCCATTATCAAGCATATTTTGTCATACATCTAGATTGAGTAGTAAAATAAAAAATCTGGTGTGGCGCACTCACACAATTTCCTTGCCGTTATGAAAATTGATCAACTGACGCTAGTGTTCCCGAACATATCAAATCTGCTTTTCTAAAGCTGCTTACACATATTCGCGCTTCCAACCCGCACCGAGCACGCTCCTCCCTCGTACCGCCCTCGTACCACCATCGAACCACAGTCGCTCCGCCCACGCACCCATCATGAACGTTACGGAAGATCTTAGATCTTCTCGCGTTCCCCGGTCGAACCACTGTTGCTCCCCGGTCGATCATCAATCGCTCTGCTGGAGTGACGTTCGGTTGCGGAGCAGAGCGAAAGTCTGTACGCACCTTAAGATCTGAGACAGCTGGTGACAGGACAATAGCGCTGCAGACACACGAAGTCTGCTATCTTTTCCAAGTGAATGATTTGATAGAATCAACAGTTGACAACAGTTTGCAATTAAATTATCCTATTTTCTCGCATTTCGAGCTTATTTTCAATTTTAGGTGAAAATCTTACTGAACATAAATTGTAGAGATATTCATGCTGAATCTTTTTTACTAAAATTTATTTGTTTAAATTGTATCTGAAGCCTGATAATTGAGAATCTAAAATCAAACTTTGCATAGATGGGTGGTGCTCCTGAAATTTTTACAGATATGAGACTTGTGGCAGTCAATAGAGCATATCAATGACTTTTCTAGGTATGAATTTGATCAAAATCGTTGGAGCCGTTTTCGAGAAAATCACGAAAAACCCTGTTTTTGACAACATTTTCGCCATTTTAGCCGCCATCTTGAATTGCATTTGATCGAAATTGTTCGTGTCGGATCCTTATAGTGTAAGGACCTTAAGTTCCATATTTCAAGTCATACCGTTAATTGGGAGATGAGATATCGTGTTCACAGACGCACATACACTCTATAGCTGCGTACACATATACGCACTTCCGACCCGCACCGAGCACGCTCCGCCCTCGTACCGCCCTCGTTCCTCCATCGAACCACAGTCGCTCCGCCCACGCACCCATCATGAACGTACGGAAGATGTTAGATCTTCTCTTCTCATACACACACACACACACACACACCACACCACACACACAACACACACACACACACACACACACACACCACACCACACACACCACACACACACACAACACACACACACACACAACACACACACACACACACACACACCACACACACACACAACACACACACACACACACACACACACACACACACACACACACACCACACACACACACACACACACACACACACACAGACCAATACCCAAAAACCACTTTTTTGGACTCAGGGGACCTTGAAACGTATAGAAATCTAGAAATTGGGGTACCTTAATTTTTTTTGGAAAGCAATACTTTCCTTACCTATGGTAATAGGCAAGGAAAGTAAAAATGGAAGAGATTTCACATAAGATCAAATTCACAATTAATTTACCTAGTACCTTCAGATGTTTGATTCATTTTCAGAATAGTGGAAAAGAAAACATATTTAAACTCAGAATGCATCATCATATTCAAGAAGGAGTTGAATAATAACCCAGTTTTATTTATAAAACTCATAGAAGACCGACTCTTATGTGTAGTTTACCTCAATAATTATCACTGAAAACATTCTGGACCTAAATAATGAAAATTGTGTTATTTGGGAAACGCATAGTGCTCTGTGATAAGTTTTCAATGACAGTATTATTCCATGCTCCACAATTCTCTATTGAAGTTTTATTCTTCTTACATATTAAAACTTTATGTTATTCTCGTGTTAATTTACATCATTCAAGTGATTTGTTGATACCGGTTCTACTACTTGTCAATTCCTCCTATTTATACAAGCTTTCTGAGTTTGTTACTTGGTTATATTCATGATAAAATTGGTGAATATGAATTGATATTGTTGAACTCCTCAATAATTTAATAAAACTGTGTTTATTCTATTAGATTTAAATATTTCAATATCATTGGAAAGTTAGAGAAAAGTTTCGGATTCCTTTCCTTACAGCTTTCACAAAATGATAATTTTTGAAATTAATTATGTTGTTCGATGTGTATCAATAATTATCAAATAGAACATTATGGTCTAAATAATGTATTTGTTTGTTTATTTATTCGAATAAATACGTTTTTTTTTTTTGTTGTTGCAGTTTGACTCCCGACCAGTATTCGAAAACTCCAGCCAACAACTATTTTGTGAAAGCATCAGTGAGGAAAGGTTTGCTGCCTGAGATTCTGGAAAGTCTTTTGTCTGCGCGTAAAAAGGCAAAAGCTGACTTGAAAAAAGAAACAGATCCATTCAAACAGAAAGTGCTAGACGGACGTCAGTTGGCCCTGAAGATCAGTGCCAATTCTGTATATGGCTTCACGGGAGCCCAGGTCGGCAAGCTGCCGTGTCTCGAAATTTCTGGCGTAAGTTTGTTCTTCAAATTGTATTTCAATTTTTGGCAACAAAAATACTATGTTAAACGTATGATATTTACTATATTAATTAGCAGCGAGAATCACTATTACTCTTGCTACTATAAATTGATCGTTATGTGATATGTCTTGTGACTATAAATATTCATATTGCTCTAATTTTTCATGAATCAGAAAAACTAGTATTTTGCCATGAAAATAATTCTAAAAAATCTGGTGTGTTACACTCACACAACTTTCCTTGCTCATATTCGAAACTACGATCAGACTTTTGTATATGTGTATATATAATTGTTTTCAGAGTACTTTTTCCTTTGTGTAAATTGTGAAATTCAATGATTTTTTTAGTCGTCATTTTTTTAAAGTCGTCAAAACAGCTGTTCTACAGATGAAATATCTCGACTATGTGTTCTTTTTATGAACTGCTCTACCTACCTACCTCATGCACGAGAAGGAGGTTACAAAGTCCATTTCTCAAGGATGGGGTGGACCCCCTATTAGTTTCCCAGGAAGGAGACTCATGCCAGTTAATAGAGCTGATAAATAACTATACAGAGTATGAATTTGAAAAAAATCGGTCAAGTTATTTTGAAAAAATCGTGAAAAACATGGTTTTTCAGTAATTATCCGCCATTTTTCTCAAGAATATTACGGAGCTCCTGCAATTTTCCAAGGAAAAAACTCATGTCATTTGATAGGACTTATGAATAGCTACCCATGGCTTGAATTTGAAGAAAATCGTTAGAGCCGTTTTCGAGAAAACCGTGAAAAACCTGGTTTTTGGTCATTATCCGCCATTTTTCTCAAGAATATTACGGAGTTCATGGAATTTTCCCAGAAATGAGACTCATGCCAGTTGATAGTGCTTATGAATATCTATCCATGGTATGAATTTGAAGTAAATCGTTAGAGCAGTTTTCGAGAAAACTGTGAAAAACATGGATTTTTAGTCATTATCCGCCATTTTTCTCAAGAATATTACGGAGCTCCTGAAATTTTCCTAGAAATGAAAGTTAAACCAGTTGATAGTGCTTAAAAATAGCTATCCATGGTATAAATTCGAAGAAAATCGTTGGAGCCGTTTTCGAGAAAACCGTGAAAAACATGGTTTTTTAGTCATTTTCCGCCATTTTTCTCAAGAATATTACGGAGCTCCTGAAATTTTCCCAGAAATGAGACTTATGCTATTTGATAGGGCTTATAAATAGCTATCCATGATATAAATTTGAAGAAAATCGTTAGAGCCATTTTCGAGAAAAACGTGAAAAACATGGTTTTTTAGTAATTATCCGCCATTTTTTCCGCCATCTTGAATTGAATTTTATTGAATTTCTTATTGTCGGGTCCTCATGGTATAGGGACCTTAAGTTTAAAATTTCAAGTCGATCGGTTAATTAGGAATGGAGTTATCGTGTTCACAGACATACACACACACACACACACATACACACACACACACACACACACACACACACACACACACATACACACACACACACACATACACACCCACAGACCAATACCCAAAAATCATGTTTTTGGACTCAGGGGACCTTGAAACGTATAGAAAACTTGAAATTGGGGTACCTTAATTTTTTTTGGAAAGCAATACTCTCCTTACCTATGGTAGTAGGGCAAGGAAAGTAAAACGATTTTTTCAAGTTGGCCTTGCTATGATTGAGCAAACTAAATAAAAGGTGGACAGTAATGAATCATTTTCATGTGAATTGACTTGTAGCTATAATATCTTATTTTTCATAAATTATGAGAACTTTCATTTTAACATGACAATTTATTGTAAAATCTATGTATTTGTGCAGAGTGTGACGTCATATGGCCGTGCTATGATTGAGCAAACCAAACAAGAGGTGGAGCAGCGCTACTGCATTGCTAATGGATACAAGCATGACGCAAATGTGAGGCATTGTCATTTGAAAATTATTTTAAAAATTGTTTCAAATGTCAGTAAATTGACTTAGTACATATTGCTTTTTGTCATAGTCATTCATTTCAGCTGTTTTCCATGCATGAAATCAAGCCGGTAAACAGCTCTTTGCAGAAAAAATGAACATAAAATGATTCTCATTACAGCATACTCTACTGTAATGAAACTATAATATGTTTTCTTTACAGTCGAGTATGTTCCCTAGTTCCGAAATAGGAACAGCAAAACTGCTATAAAAAAACCACCTTCAGCGCTCCAGGTGGAAGTTTTGTCAACTTCCACAAAATTCCTGATTCGGAATTTGTAAACTAGTTTATGTTTATAGAATGCATGTAGTAATGTCAGTACAAGCAAGTAATGTTTTCTATTCCTCAATTATTCTTCTTTAGATTATTATGACAAAAAATAGTATACGTTACTTGGACGTGATGTCTTTTGCAGTGCTCGAATGAAATTCTAGTGTCGGCTAACGCCTCGACTAGAAACATCATTCTCGCCTGCAAAAGGCCCCTTCCCGTCCTTGTGGCGTAAGATACTATTTCAATGGTATTTGGAAAATCGATTAGTTTGTATTCTTCAAATTGAACAATTTGTAGTATTGTATTTTCAATGCTTACTAATTTAGTATTCGATTGAATTGAGTTGATTTTTTGCTTATTTATTGAATTGATTTCACAATTAGGATTCATAATACGGTAAAATAAATTTCTTTTATATTTGTGGATTTGAAAAAAAATGATTCTGTAATACATGAAAAATACATTTCGTTTCAGGTCATTTATGGTGATACAGATTCAGTTATGGTTAAATTTGGAGTGAAAACCCTTGAGGAAGCTATGGAACTGGGTAGAGAAGCAGCTGAATACGTCACACAAAAATTCATCAAGCCTATCAAATTAGAATTCGAAAAGGTAGTTTCTCAAATTATTCTTCTATTCATCCTTTCTTCTATGAATTATCTCATGTGATGTATTTTACATGTTCATACTACTATATACAATATTATCCTTGTCTTTTATTTGTACTGTTTACAAGTATGGGTAGTATTATTCTTCATTCATACAATAAGTAGATCATCAAAATGATAGGGAGAGAAAAATAAGGTAACCTTGTGCTATTCCTCTCCCAAAATTAGATAAGGTTACGTATAGTCCAAAATAGGTTAAGTCTTGTTGTTGTTCACTTCACAAAATTGTCAGTCCTTAATTATTAGTATACTATCCCGTCTCCTGTTATTTATTCCTAGGTCTCGAATCCAAACTATTTTTTTTTAAATAATATTCACCTCAATAAACTCATAAATCAAATACGCCTCAATATTTATCACAGACTGATGAACTTACATAGTTAATCATGATGTAATGCTTCTGATTACCTCAGAAGTGGCTACAATAGAAAAATATTTTTCCATATTCACCTCAATTGATGTTGAATATTTTTATATGATTCATGATTCTTTTATTGATTCAATGATACGCAATTATCTTTTAAAATAATTTGGTGGAGGAGCAACAGGCCTACCTGTTGTAGGTAAAACTTTATTCAATTCACAATACAAGACACAAGATACATTTACATAGACAACATATCTAAAAACAAATTTGTGAATATTTTCCCCACATTGACGAATCTGTGTGTGGGGAATAAGTAACAGTACAAGAAGTAGCCAATAATAAGTATAATATATCTATTTATATATTAATGATAATAATAATAATACCAAAGAAAAATCTTATCAGTAAGCAAGGTCAGAGAAGAAAGATATTGAAGAGAAAAGAAAACTATAACTTTCCATGTAACGTTTAATAGATTAAAAGAAAAGAAAATCAGCAATAGATGTGAGAGATTGTTAGATGGAAATAAATGGTGACAAGAGATTTCTCGGTATTGAGAAAGCCAAGTTTATCTTCACCTACAATCTATTTTGTAGGTTTATGTTACCCTCACCATACTTTTTATCTCCAGATCACTTTAATTATGCACTTTTTGTAAAAATAAAGAAAATTTTGTAGGCATTAATTGTGCTGCTCGGTATAAATTAGTGCAAAAGCGGTTCCTATACTGAGAGGCAGTGTTAAGATGGACTTTTTAGTGCAATCACTGAGAAAAATCAATCCTACTCTACCATAAGCCTGGTTTTCACTGTAGAGTTGGTAGTCGAGTAACTGGCCTAACCTAACCTAACTCTACTCTACTTACTTGGTCGAGTAACTGTTTTCACTACAATTGAGAATAGTAGGTAAAGTGTGTTGTCTAGTGAACAGAACTAACCTTAAAATGTCAATACGGAACTCTACTCTGACTACTCTACTAGCTCGAGACTGTTTTCATTAGCATAGTAGTGGTAGAGTAGAGTGAGAAGCGGTGGTGGGGGAAGGAAAGTGGTAGAGTACTATCCCACTCAACTCTACCAAGAACGTTTTCATTGGGAAAGTTTACAAGATAGTTAGTACTTGCCCAGGGAGCTTTACCACTAAGGCTCAACTCACACTTACGAGACTAAGGTCGAGAAGAGACTCGACTCTAGTCGAGAGCATGTGTTTCCAAATGGTGTCAGTCGCGGAGACTGGAGTCGACTGGTCTGAGTGTCACCATTTGGAAACTCATGCTCTCGACTAGAGTCGAGTCTCTTTTCGACCTGAGTCGCGTAAGTGTGAGTTGAGCCTAACTCTACTAATGAAAACCAGGCTTTAGTTACAATTCCACATTCCTAATGAGTTCTGTAATTTTTCCTAATTTATTAAAAATGTATTGTTTAATGCAAAACTCTCTTCAATGAAGTCTATTGTTAAATTCGCATGTATTCGTTCAATTGCAGGTTTATTTCCCGTATTTGCTGATCAACAAGAAACGGTATGCTGGCCTCTACTTCACTCGAACTGATACGTATGATAAAATGGATTGCAAAGGTCTTGAAACAGTTCGAAGAGATAACTGCCCTCTAGTCGCTAACATGTTGAACACTTGCCTGCAAAAGTTATTGATCGACAGGTGAGAATACACGCTTCTTTATAGTTTTATAAATATATTACTTTCTCGTACTTTAAATACGTAAAAGAATCGTTAGACCGTATAAGCTTGAAATAAAATGGTTATTTAATTAGTCTTGATCTGTAAAAATGATTAACAATCAAATAACTTCATATTCTGTCCATATTTTCTATTACAGTCGTTTTTTTGATAACGGGATATTCAAAGTAGCTTGCAAAGGTATGATTCAAAGAGGTATGTTTTCAAAGTAGTTCAACGCCTTTTAGTTTTAGACCTGAGAGTTTTCTTTAGGAGGTTCAATTTAGTCTTGATATAAGCATTGTAATGAGAATTCATTCATTTTTTATTGTTACAAAACACTATAATCATAATATGACTTACTTACTTATCCTGGCGCTACAGCCCAATGTGGGCTTTGGCCTCCTCCACAATCTGCCTCCAAGCGTCTCTGTCTGCTGCCTTTCGCCTCCAACCTCTCACTCCCATCGCTCTCAAGTCTCTCTCCACATCCTGCATCCATCGAACCCTCGGCCTCCCTATTTTTCTTACAGCTTCCAGTTTCTTATATAGCATTCCTTTTTGCATTCGTTCATCGGCCATTCTTTCAACATGTCCAAGCCACCCTATTCTTCTTGTCTTGACGAACCGGAGAATATTTCTACCTTGCAGGATAGCTTCTATTTCGGCATTCTTTCTTATTCTCCATGCACCATTTTCATGTACTGGACCGTACATCCTCCTAACCAGCTTTCCATCAAACACCAGTAACGCTTTGCAGTCTTCTTGCAGGATCGTCCATGCTTCACATCCATATGTGACAACTGGTATTATGAGCGTTCTGAAAATCTTCATTTTTGTGTTTCTAGTGAGGAGTTTTGACTTGAGCAGTTTGCTATTTGCAAAGAACGCACGGTTGCCAAGCATTATCCTGCGTTTAATTTCCAAAGATATTTTATTCAAATAAAATATCATAATATGACATTAGAGAGAAAACTAGGCTGAGCCTGTACTATTTCTCTCCAAAAAATTGATAGAATGTTTATGTTGTCCAAAGGTTATAAAATCACACACTGCTTCGTCACTTGATTTTCATTCCAGGAATGATGATTTGAAAATTTTGAATTTTGAAGGTTGACGTAATAAATGAATCACAGAGTGTATCACAAAAAATTGAAAACTTGAATTATTGTCTTAATTTTCAGAGATCCGGATAGTGCTGTGAATTATGCAAAACAAATCATCAGTGACCTTCTGCGTAACAACATTGACATTTCTCAGCTTGTGATCACAAAAGAACTGGCCAAATCGGACTATGCTGCGAAACAGGCGCATGTCGAACTGGCCAATAAAATGAAGAAACGAGATCCTGGAAATGCTCCCAAGCTTGGTGATCGAGTGCCTTACATTATCATCTCGGCAAGCAAGGGAACACCAGCTTACCAAAAAGCTGAGGTGAGTATTCACATTATTAATCAACTTGATTGACTAACTGTCCAACTTTTCACAATCGAATAATGTATACTTATTTCAATTTGTTCTATTTTTTAGGACCCAATATAAAAATTGAAAAACTGTCTAACTTTTCAACAATCGAATAATGTTAATATAAATTTTCCATTTTTTAGGACCCAATATATGTTTTGGAAAACAGTATACCTATCGACTCGAACTATTATTTGGAAAACCAACTGTCCAAACCTCTTCTGCGTATTTTCTCTCCAATTCTCGGTGAAAAGGCTGAATCAATTCTTCTACGTAAGTATTTTTATGCCTTTATAGAAAATGTATTCTTACTTCAGTTTTTTTAAGTATTGAATTCTTCTTGGATAATTACTCCTAAGAATAATTTTAGAATACAATTTCATTCTCATCTATATATAGCTAATATTTTCTCAACAATTTAAACTGTTCAATTCTTGATTCAAATATTGATAAGAATATAATTTATTGATACCATTTTCTAAACAAAATACAATCTACTCTTATAGTTTGAATTAGACAAGTTGAGACTTGGCCCTCCACCCGACGTAATACGAAAGTTGCCAAATTGTGTGAATTTGCGACATTTTCAATATCATCCCCGGTATTCAAGACTTCTACCCTTCAGGGTAGAAGGATTGAGAGGAAACAACTATTCTGTATGAAACTAAAATATGGCTTTTCTTTCAAATTAGAGACTTAAGATTATTTATTTATTATTTTACAAAGGCGAAGAAGCATTTTAAGCCTAGGTGATGATGATGATGGAATGAATGATAATACAAGTAAGGTAGAGTTATGATTGTCGCATACAATTTGGCAACATTGATATTTCGTCAGGTGGAGGGCCAAGTCTCAATTTGTTTAATTCAGACTGAAGTTGGTGTTATGAAACACTTTGAGAGTCTGATCTCACTAGGCGTCAAATCTGCAATATCCGTAGAAATTAATCTGAAAACAAAAAAATTCAAACTATGCTTTGTATTCTCACAAGTTCAAGATGGTTGGAATCCATTCATCTGAGTTTTCTGCTATTATGTGCAGTGTTATATCCTCGATATATTTCTAATAAAAGAGTACGATGAAAATAGCATTCGGGCAAACCAGTATTAATTAAATTCTAATTTGCATAGATTGATGTATGATATATTTTATATCTTAGGACAACAAGTTCTATTGATGTGAAAAAGTTCGTCGTAAAGCAATCAATTTTATATCTGGTGTAGATATTTCATTATTTTTAATGTTCAAGTCATGAATTTTTATTTTGGACTGTGTGATTACCCAAATTCGGAAGAAATATAGAACAATGATTTCCTTATCGCCTTATCAGTGCCATTCCTAAAAATGAGTAAAGAATAAAGTGGTTATGTGTTTTGAGTAATAAATTGAGTATTTTGTAGTATTTTTAATAAATTGTAGTAAATTGAGTAAAAAATGAGTATTTTGAGTAATAAATAAGATTTCCCGATTCAGGTGGTGATCATACAAGGACAAAGGCAGTTGTAACATCGCGAGTTGGTGCTCTCGCCGCCTTCACCAAGAAGAAGGCCACCTGTCTGGGCTGCAAAAGTGTACTTCCCACCGCCGAAGAACATTCGCCACTTTGCAAGTACTGTCTCAAAGATGAGGCGAAACTCTATCAGAAAGAACTCACCAAGTAAGTGACTGGAATAACTCACAGTACCATTTGAATTACTTGCCTGAAGTCAGGTTCAGATTTTGTACGTCTGCTTATTCTTAACCAGTTTCCCAGTTTGATTTAGGCTATCATCCACAGTATTAGGCTTACTTAGGAAATACAGGATGATACAGAATAACAGGAACTTTTAAAAACGCCATAAAACATTTTTGGGAAGGGCATAAATGATTTTATTTAAATTAATGTAAAGTTCAAGATTTGCCATTTGAGAATTATTAATAACATCTATATTTTTTGACAATAATTACTTCTTTAAGATGGCTTCCTCCTGCACGAATACACTCTTGAAATCTGTGTTGAGATTCCTGAACGATTGCTGCAACATTTCAGCTGAGATATTGTTAATTTCATTTTGAAATGCCTGTTATTATTCAACCACAGTTATTGTTCAAGTTGTAAAAACGTTTGATTTGAGATAGCTCCACAAAAAGAAAATCGCAGGTGGACAGATCATGGGACCAGGAAACGCAGATACTGAAGCGATCAATGAGGAATCGTCAACACAGATTTCAAGAGTGTATTCGTTCAGGAGGAAGCCATCTTGAAGAAGTAATTGTTAAAAAGGGATAGATGTTATTAATAATTCTCAAATGACGAGTCTTGAACTTGACATTAGTTTGAATAAAATCATTTTTTCCCTTCCCACTAATGTTTTATGACGTTTTAAAAAGTTCCCGTTATTCTGTGTCACCCTGTACTCGATTTCTTTCATGGAGCTTCGTAAACATATACTTCACAATTTATCATTGTTTCTTGTCACAAAATTTAATAGTTTTTAGAAGTATTTTTCAAGTTGAAATATGTTCTTTTTGTTTTGCATTGTAAATTGGAGTGTAGCTCCATTTTTTTGCTGTTTGTTTAAGGGCCGTTTGCACAGTGTAAGTTTAAGTTGAAGCTTGAAACAAATCTGGATTTTTTTTTGTTTAAACTAAAATTCCGTTTGCACAGTATCAGTTTAATCTCTGTATTGAGTTTAAACTCTGGGAAAGTTTAAACCTCCAAAGCAGGAGGTTTAAACCAAATAATTTGGATTAACTTGACATCTGTAAAGATTTGATGGGGAAACAGCTTATAGTAAATTATTTTTCGACGGTTGTTTTTAATGCTTCTGTAGACGATAATTATTATTAATTTAGGTTATAGTGAATCATTATTTGAATGTAAAAATAATTGTAATGGAGGAATTGATAGAAGTTTTTAATGCGATTTATAAAGATGACTGCGAAGAAATTTTGAAACTAAGAAAAATTGGGCAAAAAACAAATAATTTAAATTTCTGGGATAGAGAATTTTTTAACGGTTTTGCTTGAGTACAGCAACTGCCAATTTAGTATTTTGATTAAATAAACCACTTGATAGAAAATAAGACAATTTTTAACAGTGGTCTTTGATTGGAAAACATGTTTTTAATAACACATAAATGAGATATATTGCTTTCGAGAGATTTCTAATAAACGAGGAAGACCATAGTAGATTCAAGCGTAACAAAACAACTTTTTTATCTTATATTCTAAAATATATTTTCTGGTGCCAACTAAACATAAGTTTTTAAAGAATTTCTTGATCGCTTTTCACTTTTAGAACCGTACAACTTACAACTCTGTGGATTTTGAACAAGAACAAGAAAATAATAAAATAGTAGCTACATAACCTCAAATTACTGATGGTTTGTAAACAAATTTCCTGTAAAAATTAGCCTTCCTGATATTATAAACGATGACATTCTATTACCAACTTAACGCTAAACTAGTTTAACTTAAACTGGATTAGTAAATGCACTGAGAAAGCCGATTCAAGTTTAAACTTTCGGATTAACTTGAACTCGATTAACTTGATCGAGTTTAGCAATCTATACTGTGCAAACGGCCCTTAGAGTGTAACTCAAAAAATTTGATACTGACATGGTATATTCTAGTTACATTTGGACTATTTTATAAATTAGAATTGAAACCGTTTTAAGCTTTAGCTGGTGGTACATTTCTAGAAGTTGTGTAATTCTGAATGATTGAATAAATAATTATTATAAGATAAGGGATACGCGTAATATCCAGCTATGCTTATTGCTCTTGAGAATATTGTAATGATTTTAGTAAATTTTCCTTGAATCAAATTTGACCATTTTCTGTAAATGTTTTCAGAAACGTGGATGGCAAGCCTCACAGAGATGGTGTCTTACTTCTTTTCGACTTGATATTTGAATATTTATATAATTCTATATAATATAATATATTATATAATTCTATTATTCCGATTCAGTCGTGTGAGTGAGTATATTCTCGTTGCTAAAACATGAGATGAGTCACGTCTGCTTCTGTTATTTATTATTATCTATTATTATTTATGAGTATGTCTATTCAATTCCAGATTTCAAGACTTGGAAGAAAAGTTCTGCCAGTTGTGGACACAATGTCAAAGATGTCAAGGAAGTTTACATGAGGAAGTACTGTGTACTAGGTAAACTAATTTTCATATAATTTTATTTCATGCAGTTACCAGTGGTTCATCAAATTTTAAGATGATTGTCATCCAAGTATATGATCGTCATACATAAATATGTTATTTCCTATATATTGTTAAGAGTGTTCCTTTGATGATGTGATATTGTTGTCTAATTTTTGACTGATCGAAGTAAGGTCTAAAGCTGCGTACACATATTCGCGCTTCCAACACGCATCGAGCTCGCTCCTCCCTCGTACCGCCCTCGTACCACCATCGAACCACAGTCGCTCAGCCCACGCACCCATCATGAACGTTACGGAAGATGTTAGATCTTCTCGCGTTCCCCGGTCGAACCACTGTTGCTCGCCGGTCGATCATCAATCGCTCTACTGGAGTGACGTTCGGTTGCGGAGCAGAGCGAAAGTCTGTACGCACCTTAAGATTCAAGTCGACGGTTTGGCATTTCTCTTTATGTTTAAATGTTTATATGTTGCACATTTACGGCGAAACGCGGTAATAGATTTTCATGAAATTTGACAGGTATGTTCCTTTTTAAATTGCGCGTTGACGTATTTACAAGGTTTTTGGAAATTTTGCATTTTAAGGATAATATAAGAGGAAAAAGGAGCCTCCTTCATACGCCAATATTAGAGTAAAAATCAGACTATAGAATTATTCATCATAAATCAGCTGTCGAGTCGATTATAAATTGCATGCCATGACGCATGCAATTCAATATCTCAATGTAACTTGGTAAAAAATCAGGTGCTGTGTAGACTATTAATTGCATGCCTCATTAAATGCAATTTTTATGCACTAATAAATGAACTATTGATTGCGTGCAATAACGCATGCAATTAATAACTAAAATAACATAGTATTGTCTCTTGAACTTTCTCTGCTTTGGACTCGGGCTGTCCTGTTGCCAGTATGTGTTGAAGGAGATTAACTTTTGATGTTTTCATTTTTGATACACCAACCCCAACAGCCATTAGCAGTTTTCACACCGATATTTCGCCGACACGACATACGGACAGGATTGACAGTATAAGAGGAGACTGCGGTTTATATCTGCGCGAGGTCTACTGTTCACAGAACTACTAGTAGTAGTAGTACTACTACAAAATGAACAGATTTTCACCTGTTTCTCGTTGGATCAATCTCTCATTTGTATGTTCTTCAGAGAGTATTGAGACACTGTAATCAATTTTATCATCAATATCTCAAATCGTGCATACAAAAAATCTGACCAACCATTGTTAGAATACTCATCTTCAGATTGGATCGATAGAAGCCTTGAATATTTGTGAATGAAACTTGACGAGATATTAAGAAATTGCTCCTTTCACCCATTTACTATTACATTGACTCTTGAAGCTTTGTGCTCTTTCATTTTCAACTAAAATAAACTTGAATGAAATAGTAGTTATTGTTTGATAACGTATTTTAATAGGGCAACTTGGTTGTTCAATTGTAGAAAATAGCTAGTACTCTTGAAATATTCCTTTTAAATTATACACGACTAGTTTCGACATTCATATCATTCTCAAAATGTTCTTCAATTTGAAGAAATATTTCAAGGTACTTACTAGCTATCTTCTATAATTGAATAATATTGTAATTTAATTGAATCGGCCTGAGGAGAAAGGGAACATGTCAAAAATAAGATTTTTTTCAGGGGAGAGAAAAAACTGAATACAGTTAAAAGTATTGATAATTTCAAGATTGTTTTTTGTCATTAGGGTGCAAACTCTTTTAAGACAACAATCTTAATCCTTATATAAGATTCACCCCTTAAAATTGAGTTTTTTGTTAACTTCCTATTACTCATGATGATATTATAAATTATCACTCTTCAACTTTTACAATAAACACCTCAACCGAAAGCAATCTAACCTCAAAGCAACGCGTGAATCAGGTAACCTAACAATAGCATAAAAATCACAACTGACAAACAGCTAATTTTTGAATGTTCGGCGTTGAAAGGGAACATGTGTGTCATGACTAGTTCTCTTTCACTCCAGTACAGCAATAATACGATATCTGTTTCTCGTATAAAGAGAATGCTGACATGTTCCCTTTCAACTCCAATCGATGTATCCCACAATGTAATTTTAATGTATGATTTACATAACTTGCCGTGTGAATTATCTTTTATAAAGTTTTTTGACTGTAAATCTTCCTGAAGTTATTCAACTGTATGGAAATTTTCTGTATTATTGTTGAATGAAATGAATATTCTAAAAAAAATCCAAACAACTCATTTCAACCATAAAAAAATTAAAAATTTTGACATGTTCCCTTTCTCCTCAGGCCGATTCAATTACGATAATTAATTGTCTATAATTTTCTTTGTTCTAGACCAGCTAGTATAAAATCAATATTGTTATTTTCAGTCGAGATTGCCCGATTTTCTACATGAGGAAGAAAGTTCAAATGGATCTGGTTACTCAGGACAAGGTCATTGAGAGATTCGGTGATCCAACTTGGTAGGACTTTCTGCAAGTATAATAATATTTACCATTCTCTGCTAATGGATTATTCTACAATCTCAATCTCTATATGCAGGTATAATTATCATTCTCTGTTAATGGATTATTACTATAATCTCTACCAGTAACACCTGTTAAATTTATATTTTTACATACAATAATAAATACATTTTTAAAATATGTTATTGATTTCTACTCTTTGTCACACTCTGGTTCAAAAACCAGACGTCCATTCCAAGAAATGATTACTGAGCGTTAGAAAAAGCTGAATTTTTCAGAATTACTATTTCATGATATTCATTGCATTTAATAGACCTTAATATGAACATCAAATAGCCTACCAAAGACATAAAAACTTTGAAAATGCTAGCTGGGTTTCAATTCATTTCGTTCTACAGTAATATATTTTAGGGCCGGTTTACAAGCCCGGGATTTAGCTAAGTTCTAGACGTTAAATAAACAGCTGGAGTCAGAAAATTGGCTTTCAGAAACGGGGCGTAGTAGCAGCTTTTATGATAATCTTTATTCTCTCACTTCCATATTTGGAAACGTTTTTCCTTGACAAAATGAAACATTCCTAAATAATTCAAAATAGCTGAAACTTTACACTATTTTCTCTTTATTTTATTTTGTGTTCAATTTTCTAGTTTTTCCAAGTTTAATTTAAACGTGGACTGCGACTACCCCAAGTTTCGGAAAGCCAATTTTCTGACTCCAGCTGTTTAAAGTCTAGAACTTAGCTAAATCCCGAGCTCGGAAACCGGCCCTTAATTTCTTGGAAATTGAGAATTCTCGGGAATAAAAAATATATTGATAGAATAAAATACACATTTTTATTACATCTTGAAACATACAAAGATCAATTCAAAGATAACAAATTTTGAGTTGAAGCTACCTCAGTTATCTTCATTATACTATCCAAAGCATCAAATTACCGTTACATTTTTCAAGACAAGCACTGTTACTAAAATATATATCTTTTAAATAGAGACATTCGTAAGTTGGCAAAGTCTTTAGTTTTGTCAAATATGGTAAAAGCACGTATCAATATAAGATACATTTTTTTAGAATATTTAAGGCTAATATTAAATTAGGTCACCAGGCTGGGAAACCAGTGAGATTCCTGAGAAACCAGGATAGGCCGTTAATATCTCACTCCCCCACTCATGGTGTCTGAGGGTGTCTTGGGGATCTTATGTTACTTATTGTAATTCGGCTGGCTTCCTTCAATCGGGATACCGCTAGGAAACAAAAATATGGGGTTTCGACTGATGGATGTCTTCAGCGTAACAAGCATTATTATGAAAGGCCCGATTCGCTGGTACATCAAGAGTGGGGGTGTGAGGGACCTCTCTCCTGGCGTCACATTGGTTTCCCAGTCGGTGTAATATGAGCATAAGAGTAACATTTCTATTTCTAGTAAGATATGAAAATTGTACTAAATTTAGGTACCTATTTTGTTTGAATGGTCTCAAGTAAACTTGGTTATGACACAATATTGTTACCAATTTCCCCTGTTTGTTTGAGTGGTCTCAAGTAAAATTGGTTACAATATTGTTGCCAATTTCCCCTGAATTCTCCTCATAAAAATTATCCAATACTGGTCCTAAAGGTGCATTTTCGTTTGTGCGTAAATTTCCGCAGTCGACGACGGCAAGCGTTGTTGACATTCATATTATCCAAATTTCAAGTGTGCTAAAACAGCTGATCAAATTACTTTTCATTATTTGTCTTTATTATTGAAGAATTAAACATTTCTAATAATATCAACATATTGTCATTCACAAGTATAAGCTCAACCTACCCAATTAAATCATAATTGAACATAATCTTTTAGGTTGTGTAGACAAATTGAAATCTACCCAATCTGAGATTCTTTCCCTGTCGTGGTCGACGACGGCATTTACGCACAAACGAAAACCCAGCTTAAAGCGATTTCTTTTGTAATGTTTAAATTGGATACATGCGATTCCATTGATATTTTTCATCAATGATAATGGTCTACTGCGATTTCTATTGTAATGTTTAAATGGGACTCTTGCAATTCCATTAATATTTTGATACGATATCAATCAATATCTTATTATTAATTCAGCATCGTATTAAACCGAATTATTTTTCCAAGTTTTAAAATGTTTTAAGGTGAAAACTTTCATCTGTTCTTCATTCAATTTATTATTATCTTCAAGCACGATTCTTGGAAGCTTCAGATCTTTGGACTAGATTTCAAATATAAATTCCTCTAGATAAATATAATTTGAAACTTGATCAAGAACTTGACCAAATTAACACACTGCCTAATATTCCGATTCGGAGGATATTTAATACTCTTCGTTCATCTTGAAATAATTACTAAACATTGGAAAAATTCTGAGAGTGGGCACACACCAGTTAGTCAAGACAAGACTAGTCACGATTAGTCACAATACTTCACATACTCGCTTATGAAGCAACATACACCGATTAGTCATTGCAATTAGACATGTCTTCATAAGCAACTATGTGAAGTATTGTGACTAAACGTGTCTTGTCTTTTCTTGACTAACTGGTGTGTGTGCTTAGCCTAACAATTTTCTACTCATTTGATGATAGTTGTAATGCATTATTATCATTTTCTTATCATTCAATTCGCGAATTTTGTGATACACTAATGAACTATTTGTTATATTCATACAGTTTATTCATTTATTTATATATGGATTATTCTATAGAAAAAGCTCCATCAAGAATGTCTAAATTCTATGATTTAATGACACAGAGACTCTATTTTGATAATGTGCTCATCAAGATAACATTTTTGGCTATTATGTTATTTTCTATTACATTCATTCTATAACTGGAGTAAATGCAAAGTAGTGCATTTGAAACAAAGTAAGAAACTATGACCTTATAAATGATTGATGTGACTTTATAAGCTGTGTTCATACTTGATAATTTTTAATAAAATTAGTGCAGCTTATTAGTGCTAGATTACTTGAAGCGAGAAACTCAAATTTTAGTCGAAGTTTGATTTACAGAAGATTGACAGCCGAAACTGGAATCTTCTTGTTCGTGAAAATCTAGGTTTGACTAAAATATTTTTTTATTTTCTAGTCATGACAGATTCCTCAAAAGTTACAACTACGTATTCACATAAATTCTTTCTAATTATGCTTATTCATCACAATAATCATTAAAGAAGAATCCATAGTCCGGTAACTGAAATAATAATTTTTATTATTTTTTTGCCGGCCAGATAGCCGAGTTGACTAAGGCGATGCAACCTTCAGTCTGCTAGTGCCACCTGGTGGCGGGTTCCAATCCCATCGAATAGGCATGGACGTTTCATCATCTCATTATTCATCCTCGCGCTTCCCATTACCCACGCACAAGCAAAAAAAAGCTCATGTGGACAACATCCGCAATAAAAAATAATATTACACAACTAACTGTACATTGTCTTACCGTAATAATATTGACACATTGACAGACATTACAATCTAGTGCTGGTTAGTAGATTGGTAAAAAATTATTCGTAATGATGCCTTTCATAAATTTACTAGTTAGTAGATTGGTAGGAGTAGATTGGTAGGAAAAGTATTCGTAATAATACCTTTCATAGACTTATATCATCAATATCTCCTTATTAAAGTTTAGTAACTTATTTCTGTAGCTTACTAGCTGTTCTGGCCGCAGCTGCAGCTCCTTTCAGACCACCAATCTTTTCTCCAGCTTTAGATTTGGTAGCTGGTTTGCCATCAGCTGATTTGGCAGCGCCAGCTGATTTCCCTCCAGCCTCAGCTCCTCCCTTCTTCTCCGCAGCCCTCGTTGCCGGTTTTCCCCCTCCACTGTCGGCTGTCTTGGATGGTGCCGAGGCAGGAGCTGATTTAGAATCAGGTTTTCCTTCAGCTGTTTTCTCAGCTGCGGCCTTGGAAGCTGTTGGAGGCTGTTTCGGTGTTGGTTTGTCTGTAGCTGCAGGTGCTGACTCAGCTGTTGTTGTTGGGATGTTGCCCTCAGGTTTGGGACTGTTGGTGGTCTTCACTTCTGCTGCCTTTTTGTCACTTTCAACCTTGCTAAAAGACTCAGGTGATGGCGGCTTTTCTGGTTCTACTTTTGATCTTTCTTGTTGGTTTTCCTCTTGGACTCTGTTCAAGTCTTTATCTTGAGGATCTTGCAAAACATCAGTTGGCCTGAAAATAAAATAGAATTATTAAATACAATGATACAATTTTTCTTAGAAAATACCACAACATGTATTTTTTTTCTTTAGGGCTACTTGTGAATATAAATAAAAATAGACATCTAAATGACCTTTTTAAAACGGGTACTAAGATTTATATTTTTAATATCGGGGACCGAGCTTCGTTCTGGAGTACAATAGCATAAAAAAAACTATTACGAAAAAAGAAATTATAATAATATTTATAGTTCATACAGAAATATTCTATCTGATCACAGTTGATTGGGATTAATTCTCAGAGTAATGCAAAAATTTATCTCCCAAAGGCTCGGTTGCACAAAAGCCGATTAAGTTTTAATCCTGATTAATTTCATGTGAACCAAATCAGAGAAGACCATTTCAAAAAGATGGATCTACTGGAATTAATCAGGATTGAAAATAACCCGGCTTTTTTGCAACCAGCACTAAGTACCTGATTGAATGATTACAAACGTTAGGTGAGTCATAGTTTTGACACTGTCACACACATGAACTCGCTCACTCACTTCCATCATCAACAGATATAACTTAATACATCACTTCCAGATCAACATAATAATTATCATCAGCTGTTTTTCCAAGGATGAATAATAATTATCCTTTTAATGTCCTTCAGCGAGTTTTCCCAGGGATGAGACCTAGTGCAATAGAATTTTTTTTTTTATATTATAAATCTACTATGTTCTGAATTTCGTGAGAATCGTTAGAGCCGTTTTCGAGATCCGGTGAAATGCAAACATAAACAGAAATTGCTCGTTTAATAGTATAGGATTTATAAGACCACATCATCTTATCATGACCACAACACATTATAAAAAACGTATTGAAATCATAAGAATTTCCATAAAATAAAACCAACTGGATTTGAAAGTGAAGTGCTCTGTTATCAATTAAACAAGTGGCATGAGATATTAAGGAAACCATATGAAATCAATCACCTCCTCATTCATTGATCTGGAAGATCTCACCCAATAACCCATAAACCAATCTTTATAACTCTTTCTCTATTGTATAAATCTGACTATATTCTCCTAATTTTTCCTTTAATCATTTCAATTAGATTCCTTTTTAAGCTGGATTCGCACTCAACAGTGACAGTGAACAGTAGAAATACAATTCTCACGAATTCCAATTGGACTATTCGCACTCAGCCCGGCCAATTTAGTATGAATAATACCATTAGAACTTATGGGAATTATATTTTCACTGTTCACCGTCACTGTTGTCTGCGAATCCAGCTTTAATTACTAGATACCTTTTATACAGTTTGATTATGATACACTTCGAATAAAAACTTTTTGTCTAGAAATAATTGCACATTCGATTTCTCCAGATTTTTTTTCTTTTTACCTGTTATCTGCTGATTGTTTCTCTGGAATCGGAGCACTTTGTTGTTCCACCTGTTGTTGGTCATAATTTCCTGCACCTGAAAGAAGAATTTTTCTTGAAATGGAGACCCACCTTTTGCAAAAAGCAGTTTATTTCAAATCAATTTAATATGCAAATGCATGTAATTAATGATGGACACAACTTTTGAGTTGTGATTGTGAGAACTTACCAATTAATTAAATTTAACGACTCAATTTATGTGAAGTAGTTATAAAACTATTAATATTGAATTCAATTTAATGACTCAGTTTATGGGAAGAAGTTATGAAACTATCAAAATAGCAAACAGTTCTCATAATTTTATCACATTATACTTGTAATGAATTGACTTGATAAATACTGATTATTGAAGAACCGATCTCGTCTTCCTTTCCTCTTCATAATTTACTATTATTTAAAATAGATTATTAAGCCAAAAGGAATCTACCAAAAGATAAAAAGTTGTGTCAAATAGAAACGTGTATTAACCTTCCAAAATTATTTTCAACTTGCATTGATCATGGGCTATTTATTATCTTTTAAAACTATATTTAATGAAACTTTTGTTCAATTATGTTGATGCTTTTGTAACGTTTCATTTCCACTCAACATTTTTGGATAAGACGTGCCCGCTTGAAAAATTTTCTCCATCCTACTTTTTATAAGATAATTTATATTTTACTGATATTTTAGTGACAATTTATTCACTTACTTGGTAAAGTTTGTTCTGTAGGTTGATATTGATCACTAGGTTGCTGATCTTTATTGTCCACTGCTGCCTGACCATCAGGATAGAATTGTTCTTGTGGTTTAGTGGCATTGTATTGGTCAGGATTTTGCTGGTAATGCTCCTGTGCTTGCTCATTGTAGCCTTCATAGCCCGGCTGTTGCTCATAATAATTTTCTGGATAGGCTTGCTGATCCTGCTGATAGTTGGCATACTGTTCATTAGGGTAGTGCTGACCATCACCATACTGCTGTCCATATTGGCCGCCATCTTGGTAAGGCTGTTGATTTTCACCTTGCATGTATTGCTGGGGTTGTTGTTGTTCTCCTGTGTATGGTTGTGACTGGTCAAGATACTGCTGGTCGTTGGGATTTTCAGGGAATCGTTCTGGCACCTCACCTTCTGGATATTGCCTTTCAATTGGCAACTGATTACTTGCCATATTATCTTGTGAATACTGGGGTGGATACTGGTCTTGAGGTGGAGCATAGTTTTCCATTGGTTTTTGAGGGTATTCTTGTTGAGGATATTGGTCTCCCTGCTGTTGTACGTATTGTATATCCTGTTGCTGTTGAGGATATTGATCTTCCTGTGGTTGAGGATATTGACCTTCCTGTTGTTGAGGATACTGATCATCTGGCTGTTGAGGATACTGGTCATCCTGCTGTTGAGGGTATTGACCTTCCTGCTGTTGAGGATACTGATCATCCGGCTGTTGAGGATATTGACCATCCTGCTGTTGAAGATATTGTCCTTCTTGGTGTTGAGGATACTGACCATCCTGCTGTTGGAGATATTGATTATCCTGCTGAAGATATTGGCCTTCCTGGTCATGTGGATATTGTCCATCCTGCTGTGGATTGTACTGACCTTCTTGAGTTTGTGGATACTGTTCTTGCTGGGCATATTGAGGCTCCTGGTACTGTTGATGGGGTTGTTGAATGTTAGGATATTGTTGGGCTGCTTGCTCTTCATTGTATTGATAAGCATTAGAGTTGTCATATTGTGGCTGGTAACCATCTCCTCCAGTCTCATTATAATTGTATTGCTCATGAGCCTCTCTTTCTTCAAAGTTTTGATGCTGTGGCTGCTCATATTGTTGCTGATCTGGGATGGCATTCTGCTGTAGAGATACTTCATCTCCTAGTTGTTGATTCTGCTCTTTATTTGGAGCTGATGTTATTGGATTGATTTGTGGTATCCCTTCTTTGTTTGATAGCTGTTGAGGTTGATAGTTCTGAGAAACATTTATTGGACTTTGCTGTTTGATAATTTCTTCTGGAATACTGGCCTTGTTTTGTTGATTATCATGGTCTGGCATTTGAAGACTTGGTTGTGTATGATCGTATTTCATTCCTGTAGTTTGCCTTTGCATTGCATTCGTATTTTGTACATTTGCTAATTGTGATGAACTACCATTGTCACTACTTATTTTGGGAATATCAGGTTGAGTTGGATGACTACTTTTTTGGTTTTGATTACTCACTCCGAGTGGATTTTGGCTCATTCCAATTGAAGAATTAAGTTTTTCCTGGGAAGATGAATGTACTTTTGATACCTTTTCTGCTTGAGAATCAGCCATTGCTTTTCCTGGCTTCACTCCATTAGATTGTTTATTAATTCTAGTATTACCTATCTGGTTGTCATCAATGTTGTTTTTAGATTGGTGAGGACTTTTATCACTAGTTTGCAAACTTCTTGGAGAAATCTGTCCTTTATCTCTAGAATTGTTAGTTGAACTATCTTGTATTGGCAAAATCATTTGTTTCTTGTGTTGGTCTCCTTGCTCTAGTCTGTCTCTGTCTCTAATTTGTGGAACAGGACTTATTTGTCTGGATGAATGATAGTCGATTGGACTTTTATTCAATTCCCTATTACTGTCCACCTTATCTTTGTATTTTTTGTCATATTTCTCTGGTTGGTCTTGTTTTTCCAATACATGAGATTCTTCCAAATTATGAGATGGACTTACTCTACTATGTATATTATCATTCATAACCTCAGTTGGTTGTGAATGATAATTGAATTTTTCTTGTGGAATTTTCTCAATATTTCCTTCTGATGTGTATGGACTATAATTGGGATCTGAATAGTATGGTGGTTGTAATGGATGTTGATTCAATTCCAAATTTTCGTTCTGATAATATTCATTTGCAGAACTGGGATGGGTAGATGCTCCATTGTAAATAAAATCATCACTATTGTCCAGTGTGGTTTCTTTTTTCCTTTTTAGCATCTCTATCTCCTGTTTCAGATCAGGCATCTGAGAATTCTCCTCTACACTTTCTGGTTTTCCGGTTTGATCACTTACAGGCTTGACTAGACCCTCTGTTGTTGTTGAAGGACTGTGGCCAGATTTATTATAATAATTGTAAGGTTCTTTGGAGGTGTTATGATCTTTCCCATCACCTGATACAAATGATTGCGGTTGTGAATCGTAATTCATGATATCTTTGAGTTTACCAATCTCATTCTCCCAATGCTGTTCTGAGCCAAGCGAGGGGTTCTCACTTGTGCTCTGAGTGATATCCTCCTCTGTTCTCTCTTCGAGGGTTTGTAGTATCTGCTGTGAATATGGCAATGTTGTGGGTGGTTTGTATTCATCCATACTGCTTCCATTTTTGATGGGTGAAACATTGGTCGAAGTTTTGCTCGGTTCTTCTTTGCTTGATAATTTATTTCTGTCATGGATGTCAGTAGTCTTCAATGTTTCTTCAGAAATACCTCTTGTATTTACCCCCAAATCATGATTAGGATCCCTCTGAGGATTAGGATCTCTATCATAAATTTTTCTGCTGTTATCCAAGAGTCTTTCAGTCGTATAATCATTGTAGTTCAAGGTTGGTCTTGTATTATTCATTTCGTCTGCATAATGAACTCTGTTGATCCTCCTCCCATACATAGACCTATCTTCATCATATCCATCATCTGTTGATGTTGATTTGTCTGCTTGAAAGCTGTAGTTTTTGGCATTGTAAGCTGGCTCAGGAGAATAAGCTGATGAGTATTGAGGATAATTATTACTGTTTCTACCATCATAGTAAAATCGTTCTCTGCCCATAGGGTATTGGTTCCAACCAGACATATCGTAGTTCTTCTTTCTTGATAGATAATCGAGGTCATCAATCTCACTGAAGGACTGACTGCGCGACAAAGTTGACATGTAAGGCAAATTTGATGCAACATTCCTTCTTGAGGTTGTAGTGTAAGGAGGGTCGTAATTCTTTTGAATAGAGTTACTCCTAGTCAGTCTAGGTGTGCTATTGTATCTGCTGTATCCGTAGCTAGGTGTGTTATAGGAACTGTAAGTAGCACTATTTGCTGGTGATGTACTCCTGTGAGAAAAATATCCCGCATCTGATGGAATTCTACTAGTTGTAGACAATGTGCTGTAGCTTTTTCTCTCTGGAATCCTCGTTCTAGGAGAGTACTTTTTGTAGTAGCCTACTCCATAATCATAAATATGAGATGAATAAGTAGATTTGGTTTCCTGAGGTATTCTGCCCAGGCTGTTGGATCGATACAGCCTATCGCCAGAGTAGGAAGTTGGTGATGTATACCTGTACCTGGGAGAGTATTTCGATGTGAATGTATCCAAGCTGGCCGATCTGGTTAAACTTTTTGGCGAGTAATTTTTGTCATAGCTTGATGGGCGACTATACTTGTTGCTGAATTTCCCAACCGGTGAAATAGGATTGTGACTATACTTCAAAGTTTGTCTACCACTGTCATATCTGGAGAACCTTGGCGAGTAAGAATTTATCTGTGAATTACTTGCTGTTCTATCAAAAATATCGTTTGCAAAGTAATCAGATCTTGTATTGAAATCCTTATCAAGATCAGCATTACTTTGTCTCGTTGTTCGAGGAAGGCTGATATCATTATTCAATTGGAATGTTTCTGAATCCAAGTCTGAAACTATTGATGTGGGTTTTGAATAATTTGAAATGAAACTACTTTTGATTGGAGTAGTTAGATTGTTGAGAGTGTAGTTTGAAGTCTTGTAACTAGAACCCAAATTAGACGAATCCTTTAAGTTGCTGCTTGTTGGGACCTGTACCAAAGACTCTCTCGATAGAGGAGTATAATTAAAATTGTTGTAAATGGGTGGTTGAAAGTTTGAGCCCGTCATATTATTGATTCTCACTTCATTTTGGTCAGGAATATTAAAGGAACTTGTATTCAGGTAGGATGTGTGGGGTGAATTTGCAATGCTGTAGGCTGAAGCAGTTGAGATGTCATCTCTTGATGCATCCATATCCTGGCTTGTTCTCCAAGTAGGCAGATCTGTGTAATCGTTTGAAAGCGTTCTGAAATGCGAGTTTATAGCTTTCAATTTCTCATTGTATGACTCGTAGAATTTACTTTCATTGGCTTTCCATCCTGGATATGTTCTTTCCATGTAAGCTTCATAATGTTTCTGTAAAATAGCAAAATTCATCATTACCGTATTTAATTTTTCCAATCTTGAATCAATTTATAATCAGACAAAAGTATTCGAATTTATTTCTCGAGTTTATCAAATGAGTTCTTTGTATATTATGTTGGATTGAAGTGTTGATTGATAAGAATCGAATTCAATAATAGAAATTAATTTATTTATTTATCATTTACAATCAACTTAAGGACTAAGAAACATACTACAGTCCAAAACTTCTTTTAATCCCAATTTCATAAAATAAATTGTCTAAATAAAGGTTATGTGCGACTTTCCAATTTATGCTACTTAATTAGGAAATCTTTTGAAAAAATGCATAAATTCATTGAATGCATTTTATCAAACATTTATTTATTTATTGGATAGAGAAAACAATACAATAATCAAATAGAAAAAACAGGCTATTGCCCAAAACTCTTCAATTTCTGAATTTTGTCTTAAATTGTCCAAATATTATGTAGGTTATGTCCATTTAAATTTATACACTAAATCATCAATCCGAATAAACAAATCAGAATACAATCATTGAATGATTGTTCATTTTGAACACTCTACAGAGTTGAATAATAATCGTGAATGAAAAACTAAAAAAGTTATTGGAACTAATCATATACAAAGACCAAACTTCATAATATCCCATATAAAGATAACTTGATGAAAGATATTGAATATGACCAAGTATCTCAATAATATTTAATGTAATCAACTTCGTAAAGGTCTATCAAGAAATTAACCACATTTGGGAATATGATTTGTTTTAAGCAAACTTACTTGTAAAAAATAATTTGATAATTTTTTTCTCAAATAAATGCAGTGGATTTTAAACAACACGCCCATTTCAAACAACAATCTGTCATTTTGCTGAACAGCGAGTGTAGTTGTATAGTACAAGTAACTCACACTTAATCAATTATTCGAATCCCTACTGAAACTCAGACCGTCTTTTGTACATGGCTAACCAAACTGATAGACTATAACAGATCTACTGCAATACATTATTAAATTTACAGATGGAAATTACTGAGGTATTGCAATTACTCAAATGCTAATGAATTAATAATTATTATTAAACGAAAATCCAAATTAATTCTGTAATTCAGCATTATTAATGATAATTATTAATACATTACTTATTCATTCATAACATTCTCTACAACTCAGATAACTTTTGAAGCTTCTCATGTTCTCCTGAAACGCGGTAATAGATTTTCATGAAATTAGACAAGTTTGTTCCTTTTTAAATTGCGCGTCGACGTATATACAAGGTTTTTGGAAATGTTGCATTTCAAGGATAATATAAAAGGAGAAGGAGCCTCCTTCATACGCCAATATTAGAGTACAAATCAGACTATAGAATTATTCATCATAAATCAGCTGTCGAGTGGATTATATTAAATTGCATGCAATGACGCATGCAATTCAATATCTCAATGTAACTTAGTTGAAAAAACAGCTGTTGTGTGGACTATTAATTGCATTCAATGAAGCATGCAATTGATAACTCGAAATACCATAGTATTTTCTCCAGACTTTTCTCTGCTTTCAACTTTGTAAGCTTTTAATGATAGTAGCATAGTTGTTTACACCAAATTATTAGCAGTGTCGGTACAACAACCCAAACATCGATCAGTTGTTTACACACCAATATCTCGCTGACACTTCAGGACAGGACATAATTCACTCTGACGGAGGCTGTAGTTTTTAACTGCGCGAGGTCTACTGTTCACAGAACTACTAGTAAGCCCTTGAAAAGCATAACGTCCTTAGTACAGGGGGTAGGAGTGAGGAGTTTTGATATGCAGGGTCAAAAATTGTGTTCCAAACTTTTCCTTCTATAATATTTCGATGACTGAACTATAAGTTCTAGACTTTATAGGACAGGACAAGACAGAATTTACTCTGATTGACAATATTTGAGGAGGCTGTGGTTTATAACTGCGCTAGGTCTACTGTTTTTTTTTTTTTTAATTTCAATTTCAATTTTATTAAAAACACACAAAACAATATAACAAGAGTTACAAAACAAATAAAATAATATAAAATGTTACAAATATGAAAAACCATGGGCTTTGTGGTTGGGTGTGCTGGAGAAGAGAAAAAAGAAGGAAGATACCTAGCCAACTATGGTTTCCCATGTAATAGGCAGGCAAAGAAGAGAAGAGAGAAGTGATGAGGATAAAAGGGAAGGGAGAAATGGGGGGAAGGAAGAAAACAGAGGAATAGGTACGCAAAATAAAGGTAAGCGAGTCCACTGAAAAATGAAAAAACTAATGAAAAAACAATGCTGGAGCAGGAATCTCGAGTCATATATCTAAATGGAAGAAGAAATTACTGTACGGTATGTCCAGTTTTTTATATCAAGTTTAATTTTTCCGCTGATCTTATTGTCCATGAGAAAGTGATTTGGAATGAGGTTTATTATTCTAGTACCTATGTAAATTAGCTGCCTCCTTATACATTAAATATTAGTGTTATAGGTTACATATTTGTTAGCAGTGGCCCTTAGATTATAATAATTAAGTGTAGAGTTTAATGTGAGAGCAAAATCGGATCTATATTTTATTGAGTACTCAATTACGGTTTTTATTTATAATTGACGTATGTATAGTCATGACCTCAAAATCACTAAAAACCATATCCGTTGGATAGAACCTGGGTTTGCTTTATATAGTTTTAATTAGGTATCAGTTTTTGTGCTACAAATAATTCAGCAATATGACAGTTGAAACAGCCTCCCCAAACAACTATGCCATACTGCAGAATTGACTTGACTAGAGCATGATACATCATTTTTAGCTGGTTCTTATTAAGAATTATGGTAACTTGGTAAAATTTAAAAGATAAATATCTCATTTTTCTACATAATGTATTTAATATGAACATCCCATTTAAGGTTTTCATCAATTATTATGATTCCCAAGTACTTTTGTATTTCCCAAGTCACAATTACCCAAGTTTAGATTGCACTGAGAATGGAGTCTCAAATCTTGATTCTAGTTAGGCTGCCCTACTCTATTTGCAGAGAAACAAACAGAACTACTAGTTACACTTAATCTGATTGCATCGTACTATAATTATAATTGCAACTTGATCTTCATTCTAATATGACTATAAATTTAGCTTAAGCTAGTATTGGATGACAGACCCTTAGCAGCCGTAGACGCTCTGTCTTGGCGTTGATGGAACAGGCTCTGTTCTCAATGCGGTCCAAAATCTGCATAAGGCTGTCATTGCGATCACTGCGCATGCGGTCTTCTTCTATTAGTTGCATATAGTTGTCTTTCGCCGAACTCAGCTTCCTCATTCTATCCCTGCAACAGACCCCGCCCTACTTCAATACATCTCAAATTATCAATTCAAAAATGCTCAACAGAGCACTCCACTCCAATACATGATTTCATAATCAATAAAAACAATATAAAACTTGTAGTACCGTTTTATTAAAACATTTTTAAAACTTTAAATTTTAACGACTAGTTTCGACCTACTTTGGCCATTTTCAAGTTGAAATAGTACCTTTTGATAAAAGTGTGCTACAAGTTTTATATTAGTTTTATTAATTTGAATTATTTAGCCCCATATAAGTGAAGTGATTTTATGATTTCATAAATAATTTACGTTGTTGGTTATCCATCTTGTTTTCACTATTATTATTAATACCGTATTTCATAAAACTTGTAAGTGAAAAAACTCTCATTCTTTGATGTGGCGATGTCCGTTTCGTGCTGGTATTGAACATTTTCAAGCCAAACAGAAAATGTTTCCAATTTTCTGTTAGGCTTGAAAATGTGCAATACCAGCACGAAACGGACGTCGCCACATCAAAAAATGTGAGTGTTTTATTCACTTAAAAGTTTTATGAAATACGATAGTAAAAATAATTTACAATATATGATTAAATAAATACGTAGGCTACATCTCGAAATAAGGTCAAATCAAATTTATTTCCTAGAAACTTACATACAGAATGAGAGTTACATTTACAAATAAGATATTTTAGGAATCCCCTACAATACTACAGGTCTGTGTGTAGGAGGTGTTGATCAATTTAAAAATGCTAGCCTGATCTGATGAGAAATTTTTTGTAATTGAAAAATCGACCAATTTCAAAATGGTAGCTTGATTAGTAACTAATGAGAAATTTATGATTATTAAAAAATTATTAATAATTTCAAAATGGTAGCCTGAATAACTTCTGATGGGGAAATTTATTAGCCAATAAAAATCAATGTGCTATTCCTCTCCCAAATTTAGATAAGGCTAAACATAGTCCGATATAGGTTAAGTCTTGTTGTTCACTTCACAAAATGTTCAGTCCTTAATTATTTTTACAAAGTAGATTTTTAAATTTAGATGCTTCATAACCAAACATAGAAGGAATATTTCACATTATTATCACTAAAATCGGTAATACCTATTCACTTATTAAAGAAATAATTTTGAAGGACCAAACAAATAAAATTGAATAACTTCTATTGAGAAATATTTATTTTAATTGAAAAATTGAGCGATTTTAAAGTGGTAGCTTGATTAGTAAAATAAAACTTGATTTTCACTAATGATTAGTAACTAATGAGAAATTTATGATTATTCAAAAATGATAAATTTCAAAATGGTAGCCTGAAAAACTTGTGATGGGGAAATTCATTAGCCAATAAAAATCAATATTCAATTTATTACTTTCCTTGCCCTACTACCATAGGTAAGGAAAGTATTGCTTTCCAAAAAAAATTAAGGTACCCTAATTTCAAGTTTTCTATACGTTTCAAGGTCCCCTGAGTCCAAAAACATGATTTTTGGGTGTTGGTCTGTGTGTGTGTGTGTGTGTGTGTGTGTGTGTGTGTGTGTGTGTGTGTGTGTGTGTGTGTGTGTGTGTGTATGTCTGTGAACACGATAACTCCATTCCTAATTAACCGATTGACTTGAAATTTTAAACTTAAGGTCCTTATACCATGAGGATCCGACAATAAGGAATTCAATAAAATTCAATTCAAGATGGCGGAAAAAATGGCTGATAATTACTAAAAAAACCATGTTTTTCTCAAAAACGGCTCTAACGATTTTCTTCAAATTTATACCATGGATAGCTATTCATAAGCCCTATCAACTGGCATGAGTCTCATTTCTGGGAAAATTTCAGGAGCTCCGTAATATTCATGAGAAAAATGGCGGATAATGACTAAAAAACCATGTTTTTCACGGTTTTCTCGAAAACGGCTCTAACGATTTTCTTCAAATTCATACCATGGATAGCCCTATCAACTCGCAAGAGTCTCATTTCTGGGAAAATTGCAGGAGCTCCGTAATATTCTTGAGAAAAATGACAGTTACTAAAAATCATGTTTTTCAGGATTTTCTCAAAAACGGCTCTAACGATTTTTTTTCAACTCATACCCTGTATAGTTATTTATCAGCTCTATCAACTGGCATGAGTCTTTTTCCTGGGAAACTAATGGGGGGTCCACCCCATCCTTGAGAAATTGACTTTGTAACCTCCTTCTTGTGCATGAGGTAGGTAGAGCAGTTTATAAAAAAGAACACAGTCATAGTCAAGATATTTCATCTGTAGAACAGCTGTTTTGACGACTTTTGAAAAAATCTTCGAATTTCACAATTTACACAAAGGAAAAAGTACTCTGAAAACAATTATAATATACACATATACAGTCTGTAGTCTGATCGTAGTTGCAAATATGTTGCCGCAAATCGTCATTATGTTATTCCCCTAAATTATTCTCGTTTGAGAATGAGGCTTGCAGCTCAATGAGCAAGGAAAGTTGTGTGAGTGTACCACACCAGATTTTTTTATTGTATTTTTTCTGCTATATTGTCACTAATTTAGTTTATGCAATTACTTCTAAGCATTGTGGATTCAGATGAATGAGAATCTCAGAATAGTAAGTCCATAAATTATATTTTATCTCAATTTATAGATTCTATTTTTTGAAAACCCTTAGATTATATTCACCTTTAAATTTTCGATTTTCATTATAAGATATTGAAAAATTGAGTTGGATGAATTTATGTTTTATTGTTAACAAGTTTGTGTTTCTTCAATGGTTCCAAATTTTCTTAAATAACTCAATATATTATTATTTGTTACAAGTGGTAATTGAGTGGAATATTTCTAATCAATTTATTAATTCAAACCATCTAAATTCAAAATCTATAGTTTTCATGTTTATTTTAAACTAAAATTTTATGAAAATTGTACACGTGAAATTCTAACCTTATATCTTGTACTTTGTCACCTATAAATTTGGAAGAAAAATAGCATAAGGACTACCTTATTATTTTATCTGCCAATCTTATTACATTAGTGACATTTTCATTGTAAATAAATGTTTTCAATTGGATAAGCTACAATAATGGTATATAACATGTTTAGCCTGTAATTCACATTATAGTTTGGTTTCGTGTGTTGAGTTAGTTGGAATAGGTTGCATTGATCCCAACCAAAAGTTTTCAAGAATCAAATATGTGGTCAAGAATCAAATATGTGGTCAAGAATCAAATATGTGGTCAAGAATCAAATATGTGGTCAAGAATCAAATATGTGGTCAAGAATCAAATATGTGGTCAAGAATCAAATATGTGGTCAAGAATCAAATATGTGGTCAAGAATCAAATATGTGGTCAAGAATCAAATATGTGGTCAAGAATCAAATATGTGGTCAAGAATCAAATATGTGGTCAAGAATCAAATATGTGGTCATATTTCGTTCATCTCGCTATATAAGCACGTAGGTGGAGGGATTTCAAACCCGTGACGGATTTTTTTTTTAATTAGGTCAAAATTTTACACGGGGAGGATAGGGATTCTGCATAAAAACGCCTAATAGCTGTAAAAATAAAGGACCAGTTATTAACGAGCCAAAACAATGTTAATCAGCCGGTTATTATTGTAGCATTTCCTATCTATTAAATAAATAAATTAATGATTAGAGATATAAATAATTTTCAAAGTAAACTGGCTATTGTAATGCTATCTGTGAACGAGAATATTCTCAGTCAATCAGAAAGTTGTAGATGGAACTACAGAATTTACTTCAACTCTAGAAAACTTTTCTCTCCCCTCCATAATCCAGACCTGAAATATAGATTAAACACACCAACAACACCGTTGAGAAAATAAGGGCACTATCCTTCTTGAAATGCCGGAAAAATAGAGTGCGTGAGAAAGAAAGTCTGCTCCAGACGTTTACTGGTTTCCTTTCCTTTCAAGAGTGCTTCTTTATTATTCTTATTCATAAGGCTAGGCACACATCAGTTAGTCAAGACAAGACAAGACATGATCAGACATAAATACTTCATATAGCTGCTTATGAAGACATGTCTAATTGCAATGACTAATCAGTCTGAGTTGCGTCATAAGCAACAATGTCAAGTATTGCGTGATTAAACGTGTCTGATCATGTCTTGTCTTATCTTGTATTGACTGACTGGTGTTCGCCTAGTCTTAGACTAGGCACAATACTTCACATAGATGTTTATGACGGAACACACACTGATTAGTCATTGCAATTATTTATTTATTTATTTATTTATTTATTTATTTATTTATTTACAATAATGTGTGGAAGCAACATATCAACAAAGATCCATTTTGCTTCCATTATACAAAATTAACAAACCAAAGTGAAATCAGAATAATAATAATAATAATACAATGAGAAAAAGAAATAAGAAAAGAATAAAAATATATACATAAATATATCAATCGGAAAGAATAATATTATGATTACTTAATGATAAAGAATAAGTGTTTACTTATAATAAACACCCTGAGAGATACAAATGAAAAGCGGTGTATGCTAAGCTGAGAATATTTATAAAAAGTTACTTTAGCTATACTCTTAGATTAGATAAATTTAAATACAAATATGCTACAGACTCCTATCAAGTGGAACGTCTATCTATCAAGTAGAGCCTCTCTACATTTACGCTGGAACCTACTCTCTGAAAGATGAAAAATGTCCACCTCACCCGCAATCGCATTGAACAGCCTGGGGAGTCGATTCATTGGAGCAAAAAAACCATTCAATGTTCTACAATAACTCACTCCAAGGGTGAAGGCAGATCTCCGCGATATTGGAGAAATGTAGATATTGACTTGGGCCAGCAGCTCAGGTGCGTCAACAGCGTTATTCAGCAGCTTGTGCAAGAACACCAAATCGAGCACAGAGCGTCTAACACTGAGAGGATCAATATTGAAGATTTTGCAGAGCTCCATGCTAGGAAAACCAAGAGGGCAAGGAACATTGAATTTCTTAAAGTATAAGTGTCTCAAGAATCTCTTCTGTACCCTTTCCAAGTCCATAATGAGACCTGCAGAGTATGGATTCCAGATAGGCGCTCCATACTCCAGCACACTTCTGACAAGTGACTTATACAGGCACAACAAAGCCTCAACACCCCTGAAGTCCCTGCAGGTTCTCATTATAAAGCCCAAGCTCTGACTAGCCTTGTTAATCGTTTTTTCGACATGATAATTGAATTTCAGTGAAGAATCGAAATAAACTCCCAGGTCCCTCACTTGCTGGCGACGTGGCAGCTGACAGTTGCCAATATTGTAAGTGTATATCAAATGATTCCGCCTACGAGTAAATGTGACAACGCTACACTTTTCAGCATTAAGCAGCAAACCATTTTCAGTGCACCACATGTGCAACCTATCGACATCCTCCTGCAGGGAGTCACAGTCCTGAGTGGTTGTATTACCTTGAATACCTTGACATCATCTGCAAACATTAAACAGTGGGAGTTGATGATCACATCAGGCAAGTCATTCACAAACAATAAGAAAAACAAAGGCCCCAGGTTTGAGCCCTGGGGTACTCCTGAGCTATTTGTGAACTGAACTGAATGAGATCCATGCACTGACACATACTGCAATCTATCAACAAGGTAACTTCTAACAAATGACAGCATGTTCTTGCTAAAACCAAAATTAGCCAGCTTATCTAATAGAATTCTATGACTCACCCTGTCAAAAGCTTTGGACATATCGCTGTAAATTACATCCACTGAGCCACCATTATCCAAAGCAGTCGATACAATGCTAGTAAACCTCATAAGATTGGTTACTGTTGACTTTCTGGGCATGAAACCGTGCTGCTCACCACCAATCAGAGGATGTACATGATTGAAAATATTCTGGTACAGTACTTTCTCAAAAACTTTGGCTAGTGCATTCAATATTGATATGGATCTAATTAGTGATCATACATCTGTTTCCACTTTTAAAAATTGGAGTGACACGAGCCAATTTCCACCGAGATGGAAAAACACCAAGCCTCAATGACATGTCAAAGATGAACTTCAACTGTTCCAATAACAATGTAGCACAACCCTTAATTATAAAAGGTGGTAAACCATCAGGGCCCATTGAAGCTCTTGGCTTCAACTTAGTAATTGCTGCTGAAATTTCTTCAATTGAAACAGAGGACAAGTTGAAAAAGGAACCACCATCATTAGCAGTATCAGTATTGGAGCAAGGAGGATCATTTACATACACAGAAGAAAAATACTCTGCAAATGCATTGGGAATATCCTTATCAAAATATGCCTCACCATTTAGCTTCATTGCCTTCTCCGAGAAACCGTTACAACGTCTGCTGTTGACAAATCTCCAGAATGATTTAACATTTCCTCTCATTTGGAACTCCACCCCATCCAAGTGAGCGCGGTAGGCATTCTGAATTTTCACCTTGATATCAGCTCTTAATTTCTTGAACAATTCATCATGGTATTTGGAGAATTTCCTTTTCCGGGCACATTTATTCTTCTGCTTAATGCTGCCAATGATCTCAGTTGTAAACCAATAAGGATATTTACTCTTGACTTTTGATTTCTTCTGTTTAGGAATAGACCGATCAAGACAGTCGAACAAATTGCTGTAGAATACATCAACCGCACCATCAACGTCAGTACAAGAATAAAATAGATCCCAATTTATATCCCTAATACGACAATACAATCCATAATAATCTCCACGTTTGAAATCATAATACTCATCTGAATCGTCAGTATTTACAGCATGTGACGACATAGTGGGAAAACATATTTCAAGAGCTGGATGATGATTATCCCCATTGACAAAAGCAGCATCCGCATGTTGGACTGTAAGAGGAAAAGTACTTAAAGCCAGATCCAAGGTACGATCATTGGAATTGAGTATGGAGTTATAAGAGTTCAAGTCCATGAAGTTCATGAAACGAGCCAAATTCTGTGCTACCATTGAGCCCGCTACAAGATCGTAATCCGTACCACCAATTTCAGGTATATTAAAATCGCCCAAAATCATACAATCATCCATTACATTTGAGAAGGGTTCAATGAACTCAAAATACATTTTATAGACATTGATGGGTGAGGATGGTGGGAAATAAAGAGCATTCAGGTATAAAGATATTTTATTGTGAGTAATTTTCACCGACATACTCTCAACATTGACGTCACACATGTCTTGACAACATTCTGCTTGTAATGACCTATGGACCGCCACCAAGACTCCCCCTCCCCTTCCGCCCTGTCTATCTCTCCTGAAAACTGCATACCTATCATCGAACAGTTCCATGTCACCAATTCCATCGTGCAGCCATGTCTCAGTCAATACAATTACGTGGAAAGTACTATTCAGCAGATTGAGACTGAAATCAGATAATTTGGTTCGTAATCCACGTACATTCTGATAATATATATTAAGCTCATCCATCATAGCTACGAGAATAGAATTATATAGTGAAGTCCTCAACAAAGCAACAAAGCAATTGGCAGCAACATTAACACAAATTTCTATCCACTGTAATAAATAGGAGTCCTATGCGAGTATATATATCACTGCAATGCAACCCAATGTAATACAGTCCCACTATAAAGAGAAGAAGACTATATATTTATTAGCGTTAGACTGAAAAAAAATAACAGGAGAATAAATCAGATCGAAGAAATAAATTCTTGTTTCAAGAGCTAAAGTTGTAAGTATGGGAGAAAGAGATAGAGTATATAGATTAGTTGGAAAAAAACTAATATATAATCAAAACGAGAAAATAATGGAAATTGAAGTTGAATTCATGAAATGTGCTTAGCACTCACCAAATTTGAAACAAGCCATAATATTAAAATGCCTATCAACCATTAACTTTGTAAACATTGCACACCAGTTCAGAGGTAATACAGTGGAAATAAGAAATAAATAAGAAAATATTGATAAATATGGAACAAAAATAATAATAACCAAAAACTAACTCAGTTAACTTTCAATTCTAATTAAAGGCTCAATCACTCAAATCTCATTCATACAAGCTCATACCAAAACATAAACTAAAATAACGAGGGAGACAGGAATGAGAAAAAATTAATTGCAATAATTGAAAAGAAAAGGCCAGCTGTATTGCAGCGGAAAAGAGTGATAAAATGGCAATAATAATGAAGGGCAGGCAACGGATTCACAAACAGCCACTCAGAGATAAGATAGCCCTCCGAAATTCCAAGCTCAAGATAAGGAATCCTATTCCAACTACGATAAGATAACTAGTAGGAAGAAACTATCATCATCATCCCATTATTATACTGAAAAATTAGCTGGTAAGAAAAATGCGAAAAATTCACAAACAAACTGAAAAATTAAACTCTCATTCACACTACTCACACACGAACACAAAATATAAATATGATTGGAAGGAAAGTTACAATGTAGACCAAAACTAAAAAATTGAATAAAAAAAGTAAAGTTTAAATAAAAAGTCTCTAGCACAGTTTATTTACTAAGTTTTAGTCTCCAGCAGTGGAGAGAGCATTCAGGTCGCTGTCAGTACGAACAACTGATACTGGTCCACCCTCCACAACTCGAACCTTCACACGGCCACTACGATCAACCCACAGGTACTTGATAACGCCACTCTTCAGTAGAAGCTTAGCCTTGCCAAAGAGAACTCGTCTTTTTAGACATGTATTCATAAGGAACTATGTGAAGTATTGTGACTGAACTTGTCTGATCATGTCTTGTATTGACTAACCGATGTGTGCCTAGCCTTAGTGTGCTTATATTATAAACTATATTATAAATATTGCGACGATTCAAACATTTCTTTGTTATGACTTGTCATTATAAGACTCATCAAGTAGAAACCTTTTATTCTTGACCACATAGATCAATTATTATTATAACCAACTGTTGCTTTTTTATTTGAATACTTGACTATCTGATGTTTGATGAAGCATCTAGTTTAATTATTGATACAAATATTCTTCTACACTGGACATCGCGTTTTTTGTCAAGTCAATGAGCAGAAAGTGGTTTTCCATCAAAAATGTTCCAAATATTTACCACTTATGTTATAATGTATTAATTTCCATTCTGGCAAGTTTGAAACGTTTTTTGGGTCTTGTTGAATAGATTCTTGTACTGAATGAAAAATAAGCTGTTAAGCAAACAATCAAGCTCAATTTATATCTTTATGCTTTATCTTTTCATCTATTCGGGATGCTTCTTTACTTATAGAATTCAAACGACTTTATGAAAAGTCTAAATTAAGTCTCAATCTTTATCTTCAAATTTTAACTTAAGTTTAAGTTTTCATGTCAAAACCACTAATTTGTTAAAACAATTTTGGGCAATACTTTATTTATTTATACAATAAGTACATTATCAAAATGATAGGGAGAGGAAAAATAAGGTAACCTTGAGCTATTCCTCTCCCAAATTTAGATAACACATAGTCCAAAATAGGTTAAGTCTTGTAGTTCTTCAATTCACAAAATTTTCAGTCCTCAAATATTTTACTACACTGATTGTATGATTCGCGATCGAATTAGCTCCGCAATAAACTACTATTTTATTATAATAATAATTTGTGATACTATTTTTGGTTGTAACACCATTTCATGCTACTTTTCTACTTACTCAGCTCTTACTGTTTGTAGAATTTTGTTGAATTTCTTTTCAAGCCGCATTCTATCGTCCTCACTGAAACAGAAAGAAATACAGAGTACATTATAAATCATCTACTGCCTTGTAGTTGCCATACCCTTATCTTCAACCCTCGAATGACAAGTTGCAAGTCACAGTCAGCTAATCCTAACACGGTTTATGTTTTTTTGCATGAAAAAACGAAGAGACAACTTTCTGTCATCGCCCAATTCTTTCTCCCGTTTTAAGTTGCCAAAATTTGCTAAATTCTATTCCTACTGTCGTTTGATATGTGTTGTATTCTTGAAATGATAGAACCATTTCGTTCACGTTCTAATTATTTTCACACTATTTGAAAGTTACCTAATGAACTTCACTGTTGTGTCAGTAAAAAGGGTACCGGTACTCGATGAAAATTTAAATAAACATCATCCAATGATTACAAAACGCATCACTTGCATATTTTATAAGTCATTGTCAGAGTTTTTTCTCTTCCAATAGATGTTTAAAAGAACAATGTCTCTCATTGGTATGGATACAGATTATAAGGATGGATTTTATGAGATAGATATTTTATGAGACTTAATTAATTCGATTAAAAAATGAATTATGATAAATTTGTATACATTCAAATATAAAATCACTTCACTTGCATGGGCTACTTTATTGAAATTAATAAAAACAATATAAAACATTTAGTACCCTTTTCATTTAAATCATTTTACAGTTTTAAAATGTTTTAAATAGAAAGGGTACTACATGCTTTATATTGTTTTTATTAACATTCAAATATGTATTATAGTTTCAGGTGATGAATGTAAGTAGAGGTTTTGTGTATTATTTCCTCTGCCGTAAACTTCCATGGTTAAAAACTTGAAAATTCACATTTATAGCCTAGTTAGTTAAGTCTCAGACGGTAGAATGCAACTTGTAAAAGTTTCTCAACTTCGTCCAATCTATTTAGAAAGTAACCCTTGCTAGTCTTGCAACTTATTATTAGATTCTTCAATGTTGTTGTATAAATAATATTCAGTAGTTGAACAATCGATCAACAAAACTTCAGCGCCCATTCATTCAATTATTATTATTCAACCAGATAATATGTTCCAGTACCTACCATTAATAGTATGCAACAATACAAACATTTGTATGTTGTATGGTTTTGTATGTTGTATGTGAAGGTCTATGAAATATTTCATTAATATTAGTCAGAGAACGATTACCACCAACATGAAAATCATAATAGTCAACTTGGTTTCTATTTAGCCTATTACAAATTAATTCTAAAAATCAAAATCAAACTATCATCACTAATATTAACAAAATAAATTGACTTATAAAGGAAAGTATTTTCAGTAAAATATGAATGAAGAATTTGGAAACTCGTAACATAGACTAGTATATTGGTTACCACATTAAATTTCAGTTTCATGGTTGAATCAACTTCAAATATGGATAATTCTGGAATTATTTTAACTGGGGTTTTCCACTAAAAAAATTAAGCATCAAATCGATTTTTAATAAGGATTTTATTGAAGGAGAGTATAAAATAACTAGGGTTTTCCATTATAAAAATGAACCATCTAATCGATTTTTAATAAGGATTTTATTGAAGGAGAGTATAATATAACTAGGGAAAGTGAAAACCATAAGTTGAATACTTCAAACATGTTTTAAACGAATTTTAAATCTAAAAACGGCGGTAGAGAATACAGAATTCAATATACTGACCTAAATTTTTATAGGGTCTACTCTGATATTACATTTATAATGCATTCATAATTTAGGTCTCAATAGGCTTTTCTAACCCCATTACTAGATAAACCTACAGGCCTACCGTACTTGAGATGAATGAATTATTTTGTGAATTTCAGTATATTATGAAATCATGGATTCGTGTTGAAACTAATAAATCTTCAATTCTAGACCACTGATAATATCAGTAAGCCTCAAGAAATGGTTATGCTATTCAGTATTCAATGTAGTGGAATTGAGAAGATAATTGATTAAGCCCAATTAGCTCAATTTGTTTTTCATCAAAAACTACCTATTATAAATGCCGGCTAGGTTAGCCAAGACGAATAATGTGTTGCTCCCTTCAGTCCGCTAGCGCTACCTGGTCCCGAGTTCGAATCCTGCCGGTAGGCATGGACATTATTTGATCATCCCATCAAATCATCCATGCATTGTCCATTACTCACGCACAAGCAAAAAGCTAAAGTTGGAATCATCCGCAATAAAAAAATAATCTCATCAAATCATCCATTACTCATGCACAAGCAAAAAGCTAAAGTTGGAATCATCCGCATAAAAATACAGAGGGTTTGCTCAAGTTCTTCCCGTCAAATTCCTCTGCTCTTGTGAAGCCTACCTTACTGTACCTGCAAGTTTTTATATTCTAGATTCCAAACAAAATTATTAGAAGTTTAGTTCAACATTATTATAATGTGTGGACAAGTTCATGGACATAAGAAATTTAATAGTGGCGAAATTTCAGAGTCAAAAAAAGGAGTCAACAATACAGGACTGCTTTGCAGCTTTGCAACACTATAAAATAATATTAAGCTACTTTAACTGACAGAAAAAGTCAAGTTCATGAACATAAGCGCATTTAATTCTATAGTGGCAAAATTTCAGAGTCAAGAAAAAGGAGTCAACAATACAAGACTGCTTCGCAGCTTTGCAACAAAAATATAGAGCATTGTATTAGTGGCGATGTTGCAGGTGCTTTGCCATCAAACTCGTGAATGCAATAACGGTCTGTCACAAGCTTTGACGATATCAGACAGGCAGGAAATCAAGTCATTGCTGTTACCCTTCCCCAGGGTTGAACGTTAAGGTTCCAGGCAACGTTAAGGGCGAAAGTGGGCTGCCCAGGTTAGAAGCGTGTATACAATAACTGTGGCTGGGGGTTGGGGGGATGAAAGAAGCAAAATGCGAAAGCAGCAGAAACGATTTTGGTCGCGTGCGCTGAGCTCAGCTGAGCTCCAGAATTGATATTATTAAATGGCTCCTCGGTAGGAAAAGTGGAACAGTAGCGAATAGTTTGCTCGTCAAGGTCTAGGACCATCGCGAACAGCGTCGTAAATAAAGCGTTATCGTGTCGTTGCGGCCAACTTATATAGCACTGCTTTTTATTATGGTTGGCTCCGGTAAATTGAAGGATTAGGCTACGACCGTCGTAGCTCCAGATGCCCAATTTGCAATGCATACGGAGCACAAACATTGATGCCGTTCACTCGAGCAATCAGGAAGAAATTTCCTGCTAGGCCAACTTTTACGCAACCCATTACTACTGATGATCATTATAATTTTTCTTATTATCACAAGTAATAATATTGAGGAATATTGGGAATTGTAGATCTATGACTGTCTGATATGATAACAATCATTTCTCTTATTATTGCAATAAGTAATCATTGAGCAATATTGAGAATAGTAAATCAACTATATGCGTTACATCTGATAAAACATAAGATTGGTAAACTTTATTTTTAAAGCATACTAGTTTCCTTCAACATCAGTCTGATTTCTACCGGTACTGATTAGGCCATAATCATTTCTCATCTATGTCTGACAGATCTGATGTAACATTAGCTTGATTAATTTTATTTTTTAAGCATACTAGTTTCCTTTAACATCAGTCTAATAACTTCTAATTGTAATTTTTGATCTGTATCTATCAGAAGTGATATAATATTATATCAATAATTTATTTTCTAATTTTTATTTTCTACATTTCAACTTGAAAATGACCTAAGTTAGGGTCGAAACTAGTTGTTGAACGTTTTTAAAAAATAAAGGGTACAATATTTTTTTATTGTCTTTATTAATCTATCAGATGTGATATAACATTAGATTGATTAGGTGTGTCTTCTAGGCGGACTTCTTGTCTGACATTATACAAATCATAAATGGTATGGAAAGGAGAATACATTCAGCTAAATGTGAAATTCTCTTCATCTTCTACTCAAATAAATCAGTGAGCTAGTGTAGGCCTACACCAGAATAGGAAATAGTGATGCATTTGAAGAATAATTTGATTTGGAAGTTACAATTTCGATTTTAATCGACACTAACTTCTCACATCATATTCTTGTATGAAATTGTTTGTTATGATTGGAACATTCCAACAGAGGACAAACTGTAAATTGTAGAATATTTTCTAATGCATTATATAACTTATTTCAAGATTTAGGACACATCCATTCCAGAATATTAGAATATTCCATCCTAGCTTGCATGCAAAATTTCAAGTTATCAGTTAATAAACTGTTGAACTAGTTAATCAAGGACTCTTGCAAGTCGGACACAGTGACAAAGTGTAGGTCTATTCCTGATGAGGCCAACTGGGCTTTTCTGGATGCTGTGGTTGAGATAGCGGATTCCAGACTCAGTTCGAGATCCAGCTTCATCAGTGCCTGAAACTCCACAGGCGCGTTTCAATGTTTCAGGCCATTGAATTCCATTGAACTTGTTAATATTGGGGAGAGTTTTAAAACCACTACTCAAAACTGGAATAATCATCAAACTGCATGTTACCATAGCTAAAAAAATCATTATTAAAAGAAATTGTCCACCTTGGACTTCAAGAGATTGACTATGAGCTGAGCTGCCAAAATTATTGTTGTATATTATTTTCATTTTAATGTAGATAGGCCTATATGAGATGAAATTTATTACCATCAATATAAATGATATCAATTAAAATTCATCATTCATGAACAGTTATAAATAAATTATCATCTAGCTACTCTAATCTAATAAGTATAATTTTAATTCTTCAATGTTCTTTTCCATCACGAACTGCCTATTATTAAATCACTTTTTTGCTATTAAAAAGAACGACTTTAGCAGTCAGATTTTTTCAATAAATAAATTTATTGACTTACTATGACAACGAGATCTTCCGCCATTTTCCTGGTTGTACTCGTAGAAAGTGAATAAATTCATTTATTGAAAAATCTGACTGCTTGTCGTTTTTTTTAATAGCAAAAAAGTGATAAAATTTTGATTTAAAAGTACATTTGCATTGATAGGTATTGAATAATCTGGAAGTTGCATCCTAAATTGTCCAATCACTGTATCAATGACTGGATTCAAAGATTCAATCATTGGCCTATATTTTTCTTTCAAATTATTGTTTTGTATAAAGTAATCAAATTTATACCCACAAAATAAGACTTGAAGAGGATTAGTTGATATTAATTCTTTCATATTATTGATTACCTAACTTCATATTTCACAAAGCATGAAAAACAATAAGAAAAATGTTGGAAAATAAACGGTACGCTTTGATCGACATTCAAATATGTCTAAAAATGAATTGAAGCTGTTCACACAAACGGCGAAAGACGTTTAAGAAGTTGAAGAATCTATCGTCATAAATCATGAGTATCATCAATGAGATTAGATGATACTGGAAGTGAGATTATCAATTCAGCGAAGATTGTAAAGTTGTATGGTATCATAGTAAGTGGTTGTAGGCCTACATAAAGCTCTGTCACAAATATCAAACTATCTTTTGTAACAAAGTTGAACATCATACGGTAATTCTCAACATGCAAATAAACATGAACTCTTCCACAGCTAGATAAATGTCTAGGGAGAAAACTAGTTGCTGGCTTTGTATTGCATGCCTGGCCTTAAGTAGCATAAGTAATGTGTATTGCATGTTTCAGTACTCGGGAGTCATACACAGGTCGTAATCTACAAAGAGACAAGCGGGATGAAAACTTGCAGAAAAACATTCCTTGACATGAGAATGATCTTTGAAGTCTTTTCATTCCTTGGTCTAAATCTTTCTATATAAAAAACATACTATTCTTCATAAATAAATTAAAAGTACTGCATTACAATCTTGTTTAAAGAAGATTTTGTTTAAAGGCATGCTCGGTAAATATGCAAAGTTCTAAGATTACAGATTGACTGAATGAAAATACTATAGTGAGATATAATGTTATAATAATTGCAGTGCAGAAAGATGGATGAACAACGTTGCCGATCCTCCGACTTGTCAATGCCTTCTATGGACGGTAGCTGATACAGGTTTATTGATGTACGGTAATATTAATTGTGCATCCTCGTTTAAAATAATCAATTATATTTTATTAATCAAGAAATTATATTTTTCACATTATAATGGCAGTGTTTGATTAGCAATGGTATTGCTACCCTTGTCTATCATTCAACAAAGCGGATAGCGCTATCTCTTTCTCGCTTTGTTCTGTTGACAGATCGGCTTTTAACAACGTAGAATTTTTAATTAATTCATTCACAAAATATTCATCCTTATTATGAAAATTCATTATGAAATTATTGAAAAATATAATTTCTTGCTTGATAAATTGAAAAATATGAATTGAAATTATTGAAAAATATCATTTCTTGCTTAATAAAATATAATTGATTATTTTAAACGAGGATGAATTAATATTACATCAATAAACCTGTATCAGCTACCGTTGACTAGACAGTGAGGATCAGCAACATTGTTCTCCTATCTTTCTCCACTGTCATTATAACGTGGACCTCACTATAGCACAATATTACCTTCACAACTAATCAGAAAGTGAAGTTACAGATTGACTGTGAAGAATAAAGTTTCAGAAGTTTTAGTTTCTTAATAATTTTATCAATGAGAAATAAATTACAGGATAGATGTAAAAAGTATTCAGAAATAGATTAGAGCGCATAGGCCTATTTTCTTGAAGCTCGCAGGTATCTTGCGATGCAAAATATTTTTTATTGCTTCCATTAGACTGACAAAGCATTAACCCAGTTAACTACATTAATCAAATTGAATTTATGGGCTACTAATGCAAATGACAAGGTGAGTCACGCGTATGTCATGAATATCTTTATATTTTACTGTGATATCAAAGGAATGAAAAATATAATATTAGATAATCAAAAATGTATATATATTTTTTTGCACTTTGCATTTGTTTTCTTTCAAGTTATACTTAAAATCTTTGAAGTGTCATATTTATTTTGTCCAAGTTTATTTATCTTTTGTAACTGGGCACCCACCGAAAAACCTTCTGGTTTGGCAGGACCCTGAATTGTTTGAATTGCGAATAAAAATTTTGATTTGATTTGATTAGCTAAGCAAAAATGTTATGTGATCTTACAACAGTCGGCTAATATTTTAGACGATAGATATTCAATGAATCATCAATGAGAATATTTTGATACCTTGCAGCATTTATATAGGAATTTAAGGATAGTTCTTCAGATCTTAGAAAGAAGAATTAAAAAGATCTTCGAAGTTTCAATAAAACTTATTATATTTTTTTGAGAATACAAACTTTATAAAGGCACGGTAGCCTTGTTATTGAGGAGAAACTACAATTTATTGGAAAAGTAAGCTACCGTACTTTCAAACCTGCAGCCGTTGGAAAGGAAAATTCACTTCATATGCCTACGTTTATCACAGAGAATTTCAGAAGGATGTGTATAATATTGATCTATTAAATAAAATTATAGTACCCTTTGAAATTAATAAGATAATACAAATTATAACTATGGCGATGGTGTGATCACCGAAACTAATAGTTATAAATTGTACTCTTATTCTATTATTTTATTAATTTGAAAGGGTACTATAATTTTATTTTATAAATACAAGAGAATGGCCCTGAATTCATACCTTTTAAGATAATATTGATCTATTTATCCTCTTCAATGTTTGATTCCATTACGAACTGCTTGTTGAATAATCACTTTTGAACAATTAATTACGATATAGCAGTCAGGTATTCATACCAAAAATAAATATTTATAACTGACTGCTATGTCGTAATTAATTGTTCAAAAGTGACTATTTATCCTATTAAACAAATAGAGGTCTAAGGGAAAATATAATTATTTATTTGACGGATTTATAAAACAGACTAATAACGGTTGAAAGCTGTTATGAAAACTTTTAGTTGAAGCAATTAACTTAAAAAGAACTGCAATTTCCTATGTGATTTTGATAGACCTATCCGTTTACAAGCATTTTGATACCATAGCATAACAATTGAAACAAATATTTTCAATAGTCCAATATTGAAACATTTATACAAATTGATATTCGATTCATTTATCAAAGTAAAGTTAGCTTGAAATGCAATACTGTAGTGGAAAGAAGAATCAATAATCAATAGATAATATCAGGAAAGAAAATTTGAGGATGAATTGTAACAGAATATAACTGAAATAGGAAAGCGAATCAGTCACGCTTCAATTCGTGACTGGATGGCTTTAAATAATAGAAAAGTGTATTCAGCAGAAACTCCTCACATAAATAAATATAAAACTCTAAATACTTGGAGGACGAAACTGGAGCTCAGACTTCCAAAACGATTTGAGAGAAACGAAATGCAAAAATACGATACCACCTCAACTATTTCCAATAAATCGCGACTGCCGTTTCTATTCAGAGCTGACATATCAATAAATTATGGTGTTTTATTGTTTTCACCGAGAAGAGATGGGAAACATGGTAAATTGTTTGAAACGATTGAAAGTTTTCACGTCATTGGTTCATAAAAGTAGGTAGTTTCACTAGCTCAAGAAAAATGCTTGGATCGGTAGCATACTGCTGCTGAGTAGATAGCAAAGCATTTATTTATTTATTTATTTATTTACAATGAAAATGGCACTCATGTAATAACATTGGTAGATAAGATAATGAGGTAGTCCTTGTGCTATTTTTCTTCCAAATTTATAGGTGACAAAGCCCAAGATAAGGTTAGATGCCATGAAGTACACGTGAAATAAGAATAGAATTAACAAGTAATTCTAATTGAAAATTGCAAAGTGATATCTGATAAAGATTTATATTTTTACTTTCAGAATATTGAGCTATTCATTCATTATTGCAGTAGGCCTGTTGTGAGGTCCACGTTACAATGGCAGTGTTTGAGTAGCAATGGTATTGCTATCCTTGTTTATCATTCAAGAAAGCGGATAGCGCTATCTCTTTCTCGCTTTGCTCTGTTGCCAAATCGTCTTTAAACAATGTAGAACTAATAATTAATTATCAAAATATCTTATCTTAATTATGAAATTATTGAAAAATATAATTCTTGTTTGATAAAATATAATTGATTATTCTAAACGAGAATGAACAGTTAATATTACATTAATAAACCTGTATCAGCTACCGTCTATATTTATTCATTTATTCTTACAAAAATCTAGGAGTGCAACAGGCACTATAGGAGGCATTGACAAGACATAGGATCGGCAACGTTGTTCATCTATGTTTCTCCACTGCCATTATAACTTGAACCACACTTTATGAAAACGAATGAGTAAGGAAGAATTATGCAAGACTATACACATTTTTTGTAGCATACAGATTGTAAAAATATCAGAATATAGCAAATATTACAGTATAAGCTATTAACTAAAGGAGTAGGTCTATCTCATATTATTCAAATGATGAATAAAACGTTTGTGGCAAAATCTCAGTAACTTGGGCTGAACCACTACCTCCGTAAACAAAACCATAGTGCATTCTGGTGACGTCAGCACAGGTAGGGCTACTCACCACCTCCTACACCAATAAAAACACTAACTCACATTTGTTGATTTCAGCTGATCTATGTCAGCTGGTGTTTTTATTGGTGTAGGAGCCCTACCTGTGCTGACGTCACCAGAATGCACAATGGCTTTGTTAGACTTTGGCTACTTGAGGTAGTGGCTGAACACTAGAACAAATATTAGTAATAGGAGATGATAATATGTAAGAGTAAAAGAACACAAAAGCACAACAATATTCTTACATAAATAGACTTCTAATGTATCTCCTACCAATGCTCATCAGAATATAGATTTTTTATTGGTAAGACTTTCAGATCAATTCACCTCATCCGTGTCAATTACATCATATTATTAGATTTTAAATGCTCCAAAAAGTGAGATTCTGAATTATCACAGCATATTTATGCTAAAAATTATTCAGCGATACTTAAAAATGATGCAATTTAATAACAAATAAATCTTTTCTATCACATAGCAATTGAACAAGCACCCCAAATATATTATAAGAATTTCCTTATATCAAAGAGAATATCATAGTCATAGTTTGTATTTTTCTACGCATTTATTTTCGCAAATTCTTCAGTGGAATTAATCGATAAAACAAAGCAAGAAACTGTATATCCTTCTTTAGATTTTTATACATTAGCTAGGAATATTGGGATATAAGTTGAAAATCAGGTGAAATTATCATTGGGTAATGATAGTGTAACTTACTGATGTAATATATTATTGTATTTTGTATCATGTATTAAGTTGTATATATTTGAATCTAGTACGAATCTATACGAAGACCTCAGATATGACTGCAATAAAGTATCTATTCTATTAAAATTACTGTCGACTAAATAACACTCAAATGAGAAAACCGTGTGTATTTAGGTAGCCTACTGAATGAAGATGTAGAATGTGAAACCGTAGCTTGACGTGTAAGCTTATTGGATTCAGAAAGTTTGATATAGGCAAGATCATCAACCTTATTGGACTTGTACTGTAGGAAGCCTTTGAGAGTTCTATATTTGCTCATCCAAAATTACTCCACTTTCCACAAATAATATCTTTTCATCCCTTATTCACCATATCCAAAAGGCTATCCATATAAAATGCATCCGTTTGAAAGTTATTTCTAATTTATGAGGTAATTCAACCTACAATTTAATTTGGACTGTAGTAAAAATTTGAGAAGGGACAGTTTTGGGCATAAGCCTGTTGTGCCTTCTCACATAAGTGTAATAATTGTACATGACTGAATAAATAAATAATACCATTAAGTGTGCAGTTTACAAAGTACCTTAAACTGCTCACTATAGAAGGTACCAGATTGAATTCAGATAAATTTTAACAATCATGCTCCTGGTATTCCCGTTGGAAGGGTGACCGTCTGAGCCAACTCCTCTGAATATGGTTAATGAGTTGTAAAATCGCTTCCCGGTGGTGCGAAACCCACATAAAACTGTTGGTCCATTCATCTCTCATTATCACCTGCCTCATTAGCCACGCACAAGTCTAGAGCTAATGTGGACATCACACTCAGAAAAAAAATAGCATACAGTATTAACATTTATGTTCAGAATCATATAACTCTTGATGATTATTCTCTTTATTTAGATTATATCATAAGATTATTGATTGGAATCCTTATACATATAATACGAGCAAGTGTAACCCGTGCTCCGCGAGGGTCTTTGAAAAACACAGATAGATTGCCTCATAGTTCCATGCTAAAAAGTAAAAATATTAATCAACTTTACTTGGGCAATTGCCAATGGAAAAATTAATTTGGAAAACTTTAAAAATATAAAATTATCTTATACACTTTCCTTGAGCAATTTATTGTCAATTTCGAAATCCACAAGAATATCCCACCACCCGTCCCCCCTGATTATCTATGCAAATCAGAAAATAAAAAAGACCGACGCCACTGTATATTCTGTAACCAACTTTTCTTAAATTTTCAGGAATTTCACGTGTATTACCAGATGGCTTATTTTAATACAATTTATTTAGAATTATTTTGAACATAAATTTGTTTGCTGTAGAATACTTTATAATTATTTTGACATTTGCAAACAACCTCTTGAATATAAATATTTTGTGTAGTAAAAATTAGTGTAATATTAGATGAATTGAAAAACTTTTGAGTACTATTAATTACGTCATGACTTGAGTCGACCTAGAACAATACTGAAATGTTATATGCACTAGCCTAGGCATGAGAACATATTTTTTATTGCTAAAATGATAATTTTATGTGAAAGAACAGAAGGAGATGCGTTTAGTACAGAGAAGGATCTAAAGCAGAAATTAAATTATTGATAATCTCAAGGCCTGTGTAGGTAGAGTTCAAACGTTGAGCGATATTTTGATAATTCATGGAAAAGTGTGAAAACAGAAAATATAAAATTAATAAAATGGAAAATTCTACATCTGTTGAAAAAGGCGGTGATTAAGAAATGAAATAGATAAAAAATAATGAAATAGATAGAAATAATGAAGTAATTATTATCGTGATGAATAAATCTTGCTAACTAAATCTTACCTCTGTTTGAGTTTCTCTTGCAGCTCTTTCATCCGCTGATAATAGTTTTGTGCGTCCGAAAAACGTCTCGACATCATTTCCACTCTTATATTTTTTCATCTAAAATGTTTCAAAGTTCACGAGTACCGTACTACAACCATCATTCTTTATAATTTGAAATCAAATTACCTTAAAAATATACTGAAACTTACAAAAATCATCCATCTCTGAATGAATTCTCATTATATTCGCCAACTGATGAAGAATATTAGTTCATAAAATTGGTTTCCCTTAGCGAATAATTCCTACTCAGAAGTCTAGAGGTAATGAGGTGGATCATCAAACAAAAATGCAACACCATACAATATTCCAGGTCTTTTTTCTTTAGGACTACTTTTGAATATAAATAATAAAAATAGAAATTTGAGTACCCTTTTTAAATTATTTATTCACGACATGTTTTGGCTATATAATGCCATTATCATATCAATAATGATAATAACTTGATTATTGACTTGATAATGGCATTATATAGCCAAAACATGTCGTGATTAAATACTGTAATTTAAAAAGGGTACTTTGATTCCAATTTTTATTTATATAATATTCCAGGTTTATCTTGTGCTTCATATTGTGTTTTACAGGCTACATTCTCTCATTAATTCAATATCTATTTATTATTCAAATAGTGTCAAAACCACTATCGTATTTAGGATAATTTTATAGTGTGGAACATTGATTTAGTTTCTAGATTTGTGTAATGATCAGTAACAACTCTTTTTAGTACAAATAGCCCAAATAAAGTAATCTTTATTATGCGATTTCCTGTAAGCCCTACTGAAAAAGACGAATACTTTATTAAACTTGAATTTTAAAAACACTTATGACGTGAAAATGCACTTACTATTGGTAGTGACCTGATGTGGGTCATCATCAGACTGTAGGAACGTACTCTAATGTCACTACAGTAGAGTAATGTCATTACATTAACATTAGAGTAATTTCCAACAGTCTAATGATGACCGACAACAGGTCGAAACCATCGTCACTACCAATGTAAGTGCATTTTCACTCCATAAGTGGTTCTAAAATTCAAGTTTAATTTTAGTAGTGAAAAAGTATGGATATGAAACAAAGAATACTTTATTTTCGAACTCATTTCAACAATGAATATTGCATTCAATTCAAACCATTAGCTTATTTTGATGTGATAAAGATGATTTGATAGACTATATTGAATCCTTGAAAAATCCAGGTGAAATCAATATTACTTTTTCTATCAATTTTCAAGTATTAAAAAGGGAATCAAAAGTTGAAAAGTGAGTTGAATCATAGACAAAGCATACAATCCTTTTTATTCTATGGTTGAATTCTGCTTCTCACTTATTGTTCTTGAATATAACTGATAAATATGAACAGATCATCACTGCATTGAAAACATTCAGCTATTTTCCACACCTATGTATTATTTGTTATTAGTATCGTCCCTTCCACTGGACTGTACTGAAGCAAATAAATATTCTTTCTATATACTAAAGATCATTTTATGATGTCCCTTATATAATTATCATATCATATTATAAATAAATAATGATGTTCCTATTACATAGGTAGTATCTTCTCTGTAAACAGAGAAGATAATATGAATCACCCCTTTTTAAATTATTTCGTCACGACATGTTTCGGCTACTAATGCCATTTTCAAGTACCTAGCCCTAAAGAAAAAGGACAACTTTATGTATTATCTTCTCTATAATCAGGGAAGATATACATATCTGTTCTCAGTTATATTCAAATGTGTTCCTAGTGTTGATAAAACTTTATGTAGATATAAATAAAAATATAAATCTTAGTACCCTTTTTAAATTATTTCGTCACGACATGTTTCGGCTACTAATACCATTATTAAGTAGCCCTAAAGAAAAAAAACATCTCTATCTAGTTTTTATTTGTACGGTTATTAAAAATATGCAAGAGCTTCTCACAACATGTTCACTATAAATTAAGGGTGTTCGGTACACTTTTTTAATTTAAATTGGTTAATCTTTTTTAATATAATTGTTAAGATCATTATAAGAGTGAGAAAAAGTGACAACTGAATTTTTAAGTCTTATAAGCGAGTTATGGTTTGTTGAACTCCGTTTTCTCTCCAGATCATAAACGGTTTCGAATTTCCCATTGGAGTTTTTTTAATACATTAAGTATATCATTGGCTTTGTTCTAATATGCGTTTTAGAACATTAACAAGTTATAGAATTTACAAAAAATGTTACTTTTTATTTAATGGTAAATGATAGGCCTACTAAAAATCCTTGTTTTGTATGTATGTGCGAGCTTGCACTCAATCATCTTCATTACATCATACTTAAATTTCTAAATCTTTCTTCTTCCCAACTTCTCCTGCTGAATCTTCAACTATATCAAGTTTTTAATTGAATAATCTTACTTATAACACTTTGGATCTGACTCCTATTCGCGGACAAAGTCCAGTAACATACTGTACTTTTGTGAGTAGTATCTTGTTCACTTGTAACTTGTCGTGTTATACTTTTGTTAATATTTTGTATGAATTTCGAGTGAATAAAATTTGATTTGAATTGATATGGGGAATAAAATGTTTTAGTTTGGAAAGATACATTTTTTGAATTTTCAAGAGAAGTTCTGTTAATGGTAGTCGAAACCGTTTATGATCTGGAAAGAAAACGGAGTTAGCACTTTAACGAACGAACCATAACTCCCATAACTAGCTTATTAAACCACTTTAAAATTTCAGTTGCCACTTTTTCTCACTCTTAAAATGATCTTAACAATTATATTGAAAAAGATTATCCAATTTAAACACAAAAAAGTGTGCCGGACAGGCTTAAGTCTAGGTAGCCTGTATACAACCAACTATCTGAAAACAGAGTTAGCATTTTTGAGTAATGATTTACCTCATTATTACAGTAGGCCTGCAACTATCTATATCCACGAAAAGTTCACTAGCACATCATGAATCTGACTACCCTAGAGCACTTTCACCTCAGCGAAGGGTGACTTGGCGGCAGCGAGTGCTGAGAGAGACTGAGGTCTAAGCCCCGTCTACTGAGGCGTGAACCGCCCCTCCTCTCTCCAGACACCTCACAGTACACCGTAAGCGAAACTTTTAATTAGAACATTACGAGAGACTACTAATCGCCGGGCGCAATCAATTCGGCAGTCAGTAACCTACAGGACGAATGCCGTTCTGACACGACAGTTAGTAGAGCAGGCTTAGATCATCGTAGCAGCAGCAAGGACACAACACGCGACAGTCGACCAATGCTACAATGTTGGCTCACGCACCCCCTCCCCTGCAAAGAGACACGCCTGCCCGGTACCCACTGGCCCATATCCTCATTTCCACCCCCTCCCCCCGACCACGACCCCAACTGTCGTAATATCCAAACTACTCGACTTGAAATACTCCTGGTTCCATTTGATGTTGCGCTTAAAACTTTACCCATACTACTTCACCAATCCTCCTCTCCACTCCACTCCTGAATCCTGCTTCACAAAGGTACAAGTAGGATTTAAATCAAGTTCAATTGAATTTAAAAGTTGTTTATTTTATAGGTTATACAAGCGATTACCGTGGTACAGCATAGAAAAAATCTGGTGTGGCGCACACACACGACTTTCCTTGCCGTTATGAAAATTGAGCACCTGACGCTAGTGTTCACGCGCATCACAAGTCTACTATTTAAAGATCTGAGCCACACACGAGGTCTGCTATCTCTTCAGCGTTATTGCCCTGTCACCATCTGGCTCAAATCTTTGAATAGTAGACTTGAGATGCGCGGGAACACTAGCGTCAGGTGATCAATTTTCATAACGGCAAGGAAAGTTGTGTAAGTGTGTCACACCGGATTTTTAGATTATAAAATTCCGAATAAAATGAGGTCATTCGAAACTCTCTATTTGCAATGAGTAATGAGTTATGATTTTTCAACAATGAGTGAAATTCAAAGAGAAAATCAATTTGATGAATTTTAGTTTTTGATCAACAATATCTTCCGATTGTTACAATTTAGATGACTGTATAATTCAAAATCCTTCTGGGCGTATTTTTGTTTTCTACAATCTGAGGTCAGGTAGAGTGCTCTGTAAAATCTGACAAAGCATTTATTGGAACGGTTCCACTTGTTACTCGTTCCGCTACTACTAGACATCATGTCGTCATTTTGTCTGTCTGCGCTGACCAGTGACGTCACAGTCAAGGTTCACGTTACTGCCCCATTCAAGTTGGTTTCCTATATTATTCGTCGCTGTTTCAATTTTAATATTTATACTATTCGATTTTTTGGAATTTATTTTGTCTTTAGGCATCTTACTTTCTAGATATTTGCCACTTTTTAACCATACGTTTGTAAACGTGTTGCTTACGTTTCTAACACATCCGGCATGTTCTTTTTTCAACGAGCATTTTGCTGTCTTCTTGTCTTTTGCAATGGTTCCTAGTCGAGAGCGCATTTACGCTTTCGGTCTAAACCTTTTATCCATATTCATCGGACCTACAAAACGTTTTTAAAAGTGAATTATTCTTCAAATTAATTTGTTTGTTCTATTCTTCAATTGTGATTCAATTATTCATCGATTGCTTCGCATATTTGCTCTGATAAACTTTGTCAAAAATTGCAACCTCGTGTGGGCGTTTATCGCTATTTATTTGATCTACGGAACATTTTTAAAGTGTGAATTACTTCTGCAAATTAATTCATTTATTCTATTCTTCAACTGTGATTCAACTATTCATCGATTTCTTCGCATATCTACGCTGATAAACTTTGTCAAGTTCACAACCTCGTGTGGGCTTCAGTTGCCATTCTTCTAACGATTGGCTTCACCTCTTGAAACTCAAGCTTTCAAGTTCATCATCTCTACCATTTGGAAATCAATCTAAAAATTCCACAACTTGAAGGTCGGATTATTCGTTTGGAATTCTACTTGCTCCTGTTCTCATTTCCACTGGGGGATTTGCCTGCTGTGGTGGACGCTTCCATGTTTGTCATCTCATGGCCAGATCACGTCATCGCTTGCTGATGTCCTGTTCCTGTGGGTATTGCGGAGTCATTGCCTGTCTGCCTGGCTGCATCTCCTCTTCAAAATTTCATTCAGGTTACGTAAATCGTTCTATTCAATTTTCATTTATGTATGTATCATAATTGTTTTATTAATGTCTATCTTGGCATTCAATTCACTAAGGCCACCGACGCCTATTAATTCATTGGATTTGACAGCTACCCTTGGCTTTACAAGTGATTTTCTGAGGCCACTGTCGCCTATTAATCGTTCTAATTGATGTCTATCTTGACATTCAATTCATTGAAGGCCCATGTTGCCTGTATTTAACCTGGACAATCTTTACATTGTATTTATTAGCTACCCTTAGCTCTTAAGTGTCAATCTAAGGCCACTGACGCCTATTTATCGTTCTATTGATGTCTATCTTGGCATTCAATTCACTAAGGCCATTGACGCCTATTTATCGTTCTATTAATGTCTATCTTGGCATTCAATTCACTAAGGCCACCGACGCCTATTAATTCATTGGATTTGACAGCTACCCTTGGCTTTACAAGTGATTTTCTGAGGCCACTGTCGCCTATTAATCGTTCTAATTGATGTCTGTCTTGACATTCAATTCATTGAAGGCCCATGTCGCCTGTATTTAACCTGGACAATCTTTACATTGTATTTATTAGCTACCCTTAGCTCTTAAGTGATATTTTGAGGCCACTGACACCTATTAATTGCTCAATTGATATCTACTTGACATTTAATTTACTGAAGGCCTATGCCGCCTATATTTTAATGTACTCTATTTGTTGAGCACTATCTGCAGCTCATTGTCATTTGTTATTATTCCTTTTGTACTATTGATGTCTATCTTGACATTCAAATTCACTGAGGCCACTGACGCCTATTAATTGCTCAATTGATATCTACTTGACATTTAATTTACTGAAGGCCTATGCCGCCTATATTTTAATGTACTCTATTTGTTGAGCACTATCTGCAGCTCATTGTCATTTATTATTATTCCTTTGTAAATCATTAAGATTGAACTTTGCAGCATTAACTTTTCATTATAGCACTCAATTTATATTTGCAATTCAGGTATCATTAATATTACCTTTTCGATTATTGTCAGGCTACAATGGTCATTAATGTCATTGACCTAATTTCATTTAAATTTTGTATTTCTCTAACGTTTTGTCATGTTGTAATTATCCCAAGATATTTGACTCAATCTACTTACAATTGTTTTCGTATGTGGCCATCTGCCTATTATTATTTTATTGTTATTAAATCTCATCTTGTTGATTCATTTAGTCTTTTATTGGCGTACTTACCACACTTCAAGCTATCAGTATTTTTATGCACAGAATTCAAAGATTTATTTGTAGGTATTAATACCAACTATCATTCACAGTCCACTGCCCTGACCTTGGATTCTGTCACGCTCCATCTCATATAGATTTCCAGGTACACCTGACAACAAAGCTTCTTGCATTGTGAAAAACACCTAATTTTCAGCTTCAACCATCACCACCAACTTCATTGTCCTCACATTGATATTTCGCACAATGACATAACTTCATGAGACTATGAGAATCACCCGTTTCTTAGATGCACTTCATTACAGAATTTCTTAGTGGTGACGAGGTACGTCCATCTTTCTCCACTGCCATTATAACGTGCACCTCACTATCAATAGTGTCCTTGTCTGTTCCCGTGTTGCATTCTGTTGGTGGGAACCCCAACTGTTCGATGGGAGAGCCGATCGACAGTAAACAGAGATGGCCTTGAAGTTCCTAGCGTTCCACAATTCCACTATGAATACTTTGAAGTAATGCGCATGCGCTGGATCGACCAATAGAATTTACACGCGCGACTAGCCATTACATTTCAAAATTGCTAATACTTTGAAGTAATGCGCGTGCGCTGGATCGACCAATAGAATTTACATGCGCGACTAGCCACTACATTTTAAAGCCTAGGTTTCTCTTGACGTAATCACGCAAAAGTCTGCTGCAGCTATTGCTAGGGAAGTGTTTTCTCTGACTTCACGCGCGCAATCTCTGTAATTCCCTCTGCGTCGCGCACTCAAGAATTTTACTAGTAATTCAATTGTTCCAAAAAATAATAATGCTAATAGGTTTCAACTTGATTCAAATCAAATCATTTATTTGCCATACAACAAATACATATTCAAAACGAATAAAAGAGAATACATAATTTTATAAACAAAAGTATAAAATAATAAAACAGAAAGTAAGCATAAATAATACCAAAATCATAATTAGATACTTTTCATTAACTGTTTTGATCAATTTTTCATAATTTTTACTTCAGTTTTTGAACTTGAATTTTTTCTAGGGGAGAGGAATAAACAATTTTCCCAAATATTCAGGGATGTATCTCCCCTGTTAACGATGGAAATTAGGCTACCCCCATTTATCATAACCGGGAAATTTTAAGGGTAGAAGAAGCTGCTGGTGCATTGTTTAAGGATATGAACTACTATAGGTGGCCATACTTGTCTTATCTCAACCACATACTTCAAACTCAATAAACTATGATCAACTCTGAAAAAATATAAGCTACATTGAATTTCTTCAAAATAATAGATGGTGAAAAGTAACAAAATTGACTCACTTTAAAGTGCTATCTTTTTATTTTCATGCTATCTCAGTCCATATATATACTAGACCATTCACTGTCTAGCTTATAATTTCATAATTATCATTGTGCTATTCTCTCATCTCCTAGATATTTGTTCGACTCATACAATATAAAGAAAGCTAACTAAGTAGTTGCTGAATGGGCCACGAAATAAATGTAGGTCTCATTTCGCTGGGGGGGGGGGATACATCTTCATATCCCCCCTGGATATGCCACTGACACAACAGCACAGGACAGAATTTACTCTGATGGACAGTATTAGAGGAGGCTGTGGTTTATAACTGCGCGAGGTCTACTATTCACAGAACAGTACCTCATAAAACAAAATGTATTGAAAGCCTAAAATATTCCCTAAACTTGGTATCTTTATCAAACAGATGCCTGGTAATCACAATTATAGAAAACCCTTCTTATCCCCAGTCAATAAAAAGTTCAATGGGTTTTCATTTACAAAATTCATTAATAGATCATTAGCTACAGCAACATGTTGGACATCTATGTTGCCTATGACTGAAAATATAATCGCGCGCTGCGAGGTTGCTGTCAGAGAAAACACCCACTTTTTTTATCACACACGCGTGATTTTCGCGTATCACGGTTGACAGAACCCACAATAACGCTGCGTGGTTCAGAGAAACCTAAACTTAAAATAATTGCTAATACTTTGAAGTAATGCACATGCGCTGGATCGATCAATCGAATTTACAAAAATTGCTAATATTCTCAAGCATGAGCAACGATCAACAAGAACCTATTATGTTATGTTATTATATGTGTAGACTTGGTTTGACCGAAGTATAATACTAGTAGTTCTGTGAACAGTAGACCTCGCACAGTTTATAAACCGCAGCCTCCTCATATACTGTCCATCAGAGTAAATTCTATCCTGTTGTGTCGTGTCGGCAAGATATCGGTGTGAAAACGGCTAATGGCTGTTCGGGTTGGTGTATCAAAAATGCTAACATCAAAAGCTAATCTCCTTCAAGACATACTGGCAACAGGACAGCCCGAGTTCAAAGCAGAGAAAATTTGAGAGCCAATACTATGGTATTTTAGTTATTATTGCATGCGTTATTGCACGCAATCAATAATTCATTTAATAGTGCATAAAAATTGCATTCAATGAGGCATGCAATCAATAGTCTACACAGCTGATGATTTCTTTCCCAAGTTACATTGAGATATGCGTCATGGCATGCAATTTATATTATAATCCACTCAACAGCTGATTTATGATGAATAATTCTATAGTCTGATTTTTACTCTAATATATTGGCGTACGAAGGAGGCTCCTTTTTCCTTTTATATTATCCTTGAAATTTCTAAAAACCTTGTATATACGTCGACGCACAATTTGAAAAGGAATATCTGTCAAATTGCATGAAAATCTATTACCGAGTTTCGTTGTAAATGCGCAACATATGAACATTTAAACATAAAGAGAAATGCCAAACCGTCGACTTGAATCTTAGACCTCACTTCGCTCAGTCAATTGATAGACCTGCAGTTTTACTTATGCTAGGATCGAAATTTCAGGTGGGTTCCCAACCACGGAGACGTGATTATGCAGCTCATAATTTTCTGAGCTGGCCTATGAGATCCTACGTTTATTCATTTATTCAACGAAGATTTAATCGATGATATATTAATCCAACAACAGCTGGTTTTCTTCAATTTACATTGATATATTAAATTGCTTGCGTCATTGCATGCAATTTATAATCCTCTCGACAGCTGATCTATGATGAATAATATTCTAGTGTGATTTTTACTCTAATATTGGTGTATGAAGGATGCGCCTATTCCATTTATATTATCCTTGAAATGCAAAATTTCCAAAAGCCTTGTATATACGTTGACCCACAACTTAAAAAGGTACCTGTCAAATTTCATGAAAATCTATTACCGCGTTTCGCCGTAAATGCGGAACATAATTATAAACATAAAGAGAAATGCAAAACTGTCGACTTAAATCTTAGACCTCACTTTGCTCAGTCAATTATGTTCCTATATATTGTTTATTATATATTATTTACTACATCTATATAGGCCTATTGCTGTACAGTTTATACAAGCACACTATATTCAAATTGCTATACAGTCGAGCCTCTCTATAACAAGCCACCACTTAATAAATTCTTCTAAGCAACAAATATTTTTACCTTGTCCCATGACATTGCAGAATTTTGGCTCCTTATTTTCTTCTATAACGAATTTTGGACCTCTCAACTACAAAGTTATCTCTCTTCACTTCAACATACAAAATGTAGTGTGAATAAGAAGCCAACAGTCAGAATTGTTTAGTTTCAGCAGAAAGGTCAATAAACTAAAAATAATGACAAGTTCAGGTAGGGAGAAGATAGGATGGTAAACAGAGAATAGAGTTTGAAACACATGTTGGAAATTGAATGCAAGTTACTGGAAATAGAATTTCAAAAACCTGTCATTCGTAGAACAGGCAGGTAGACAGGACTTTCCCATCCTTCTGCTTTTGTCACACATTTCAATTCTTAGAGCTGATGATGATGATGATGATGATGATGATGACTGTGACGAATCTGAAGAGAAGAATCCGTCAGATCAAGAACTTCTACAAGCTTTCAAAATTATCAGGCGAGGATTACAACTAAAAATAGTGTAGACTACCAGACAACATTTTCAACTGTTTGAATAGAGATGTGAGTCATTTATTGAATGTGATGTTTTACTCAAATGCAAAATTTAACCGAAAATTACTCACTTTTTCAAGTAAAACGTTAGAAAATGGAAAAATTGAGTCATTATAGTAACTATTTATAGTAAAGTTATTGACAAAATTACTTCTTATTCTCTTATCCGATTTCCCATGGAATAATGTGTTCTATATCCTGTATACACTGTATAAAATATGAATAAGGAAGAGAGTTCCGTAGTTTAGTATAAGATATTTCAGAGAACTTTAAATTTAATTTTTTTCCTACTCACACTGGCGATCAAGAGTCATCTCACGCCAGTGGTTTTTTCCCTTACCATCTACTATCAAATTATTGAATTGTATTATCATGCTGAACTTTATTTGAATTCTGCATTATGTATTTATGTGTCTGTGTGAAGTATTTAATATCTTTTATAGATTCATAAATAAAGTGATATTGAATATTTTTCATATTGGTCTCATTCGATGGAGCCCATTCCTATACTATTCTCATAATTTGTCTCAAAAAATTCAACCATGAGAGACTTTAAAAGTTTTCAAATTTGGCAGGCCAGCTCCACTACGTCCAGATTGGAAAAAAGTGTGAATCAATGAAAACAATTCTGGGCTTCAGTTCTATACCATTTTCATAGTTTGGGATCAAAAATCATGCTGTCAGCGGAGGAGAAGGATGTAGGTAATGAGGTCCTTTGCTGCCCCAGGTAAGAATTATTGAAGGAAACTGTGATGAGAATTTATGAATCAAGTCTTCAGCTATCACATTAAACTTTCATAATATGGGCTCAACTAAGATGCTGCCAGAAGACGGAATGGTTGTAAGTAGCCAGGTCCTTTGCAGCCTCCAGAGAAGAACTATTTTTAAAATATGATGAATTCCAATAGGATAACGCATCATGCCATCATATTACGTTCATCCATCATATTACCTCATAATTTCCGCTCGACAAGTACATGGTACGCTCTCAACAGAAGTTAGCACGTCTGCGAAGTTGACCCAGATGATGTCAGCCCTCTCAATGAAAGTGTTATAAATCATTAGTTTAGCGTTAGTTTAGGTTTGTTTTAACAAATTTGACGTTTGTTTGGGTTTCTAAATACCAAATTTGAAAGTTTCAATTTTTCCGGGCCAACTTTACACTAGCCCGGAAATTTTCACAAAATTAGTTGAAAATAGTCTAGATCGTTGGTTTAAATTTGTTTTGACAAATTTGACGTTTGTTTAGGTTTCTGAATACCAAATTTTTGGAAACTTCAAATTTTCCGGGCCAACTTCACACCAGCCTGGGAATTTTCATAAAATTAGTTGAAAATAGTCTAGATCGTTAGTTTAGGTTTGTTTTGAAAAATTTGACATTTATTCAGGTTTCTAAATATCAAATTTGGAAGTTTCAAATTTTCGTCCGGGCCAACTTCATACCCCAGCCACAGACCACATTAATCAATGGAATTGGTTGAAAACTGTATAGATCGTTAGTTTAGCTTATAATAGATAAGATTTTAGCTTATAATAGGGTATAGACTAATAGATTGGAACCCACCAGTCATGTAAGTGGCTTCTTATACATTCATATCTCCTATTGTAACAGTCATGAAAGCGTTTCTACGTGTACTGCTGAGGTGAATAGGATTTTTATTAGAAGTTGGCAGTGCATTCTTTCAAAATCATTTTTTTCCATTATATCAATGGAACTATTGCTCATATCTATCAGGAACTATAGAACTATTGTGTCTGCATCCAGAACTATCGTTTTCTAATGTACTTCTGACAAATGTTCTGCTAACTTCACACTGACCAATAGTGTCTGTAATCTTGTTATTCTTCAATAGGCTTAATTACAGCATTATAATATAGCATTATGACTATTCAACATTGAAGAATATTATCTACCTCTAAACAGAGTATTAAAATATGCTTATTATTACAATTATCTGTACTTCTATAAATGAGTGTGAGTGAAATATAATATTGACTGCAGAAAATTTTCTTCATAATAATATCGATTGAGAAATTCACCAGGAATGAGTTTTTTCACGTGGTTTAATAACCTGAATAGTTGAAACATAATATATACATCGAAAGTGGGCTTTATAATAATATATATATATATAGGCTGACGTGAGACCGGCTAGTCGATGGGTGAAGATATCAAAAACAAATGCCATGATGGAGATACAAGTCACATGTCATGGTCTCGAATAAAGAGAAGCAGACATAGAGCGAATGGCGCCGAAATGAATACCCTACTCTTCAAACAAAAAAAGTAGAAAGGGCACTCCGTGCTACGAGCGGGTGGGTATAAACTGTTCGACTGGAGAGCTTGTCGACAGTCAAAAATGTAAACAAAGATAAACTTGAGTGGAACGATAGGATCGTTCCACGTTTCCACTCTGTACTCTGTAAAAGCTTTACACTTCTCGGTTTAAAGATTATGTTAACACTGTTTATTGCTTACATGCTTACAGTGCGTTCACATTTTATTTATTTATTATTATTTTGAACTCACTTCAAGTTACAAATCAAAGGTATGCTAACTGATTTAAAACTTAACATACTTATATGAAAATAATTTAAAACAATATATATTTAATACGTTACGTAGAGCTAGCTAAAAGAAAAGTTTGAATCATTTTCACATTTATTTGTATTAATGTATAAAATAAATTATGTAGAAGATTATTTAGATAGGCTGTATTTATTGTAGCTACAATAATAAAGTAGATTCTTTGTTAGTAGTACAGCAACTTAAAATAATTTATTATGAATTAAAAATGTAGGCCCATTATGGAAACTACCTAATCACTAACCTAATCACCGGTTTCATTTTGTTAAAACATTATTATTCTAGTACATTCTTATCAGTAATAATTGCATTGCTTATCTTGTTATAAACTTCACAAAATTTCAATTAGATGTACTTTGTGTAATTTTGAAATGCAATAATGCACTTCAAAACGCTGTTTTTAGCCGTATCTTTGGCGTAATTTTAATAGGCAATGTTACCGGTATTTGGAAACATTGCATTATTAAAAAAAAACTGGAAGAATAGGTAAAGAATGAAATCGGGTAATAGCAATATTCTATTTTTACTAAAATGATTATTACAGACAGATGATTTGTTACAATGTTATTTTCTCATATTTGTCTGATAAATTTTATATTAATAATCTCTAATTAATGTTAGTTGCACAGAAATTTTAACCGTGATTAATTTCACGAGAACCAATCAGAAAAGGCATTTTTTATAAGACGGTTTGTCTGATAGGCTCTCCTGGAATTAATCACGATTAAAATTTAACCGGCTTTTGGCACTCAGTCATGATCTAACAATGAAACAGACAATCCTTTTTCATGTATTGTTGTGATTGAATGGAATTCAGTTTACTCAGTGGATAAGTTATTATTTAAAGGTATTTTATATTGTATTAATTCAACATTGTGTTTGTAAAAGCTCTTGATTTAATAAAAGCATTATTATTGTTATTAAATGGTTATTTTTTATCACGGCTAAGTATTAGCTAAAATCTGGTTGAATTGATTATAAATGTGTAGGTATCACCTATACCAGACTTGTAATAATCTATACCTTTTTAAATTTCAAGAAAGTATCAATTGTAATAATTGAGAATAGACATTTGTATTTTAGAAGTTATCACATCATGTAATATTAAGAATAGTAAATTGTATTTGAGAAAGTATGAATTCAATTTGAGATGCGGTAATAAGATTTGTTAGTCAGAAGTTTCTGTTTTAATAAGAAATCTGATTGAAAATCCAGTTGATCTTGTTCATGAATTAAAATTCATGCAAAGAATGCAAGTATGGAATATGACGTTGGACAAGTGGATTATTTTCTAATCTTCAATTAACAATTTCCAAGTAACTTACATCTTACTATTTCTCATTACAATTCACAATTCCTAATTACAATTGACAGCTTCCCAAATAAAATTCAAAATTTGTAAAAATATTCATTTTCAAAAGGGTAAAAATATGATATTCAAAGTTAAATATACCGTATCTCTACCAATAAGAGTCAATCATAGGTACGGTATTGGAAACTATGAGCCGAATCTGCAATAACTGGCTCTGAATAAACTGCTTGACTTGCCAGATTAGACATCCTATGTGTAATGAAAGTTTCATCCTAAATGAAAGTATCAGACAACTCCATAATTCATATCAGAAATATTCTTAGTAATATTTAAGGCAGTTTTGCTACTATTTGGTGGTATCCGTTGGAAGGCTTTTCAGTGGCTAGCTAAAGCTGCGTCTACACCAAAGTTATTAACAAAATGTTTATTTTTCCTTCCTCATAGATTCTATTAGATTGAACATACTGTAGCTTATCATACAAATGATGTGCCTATGTGTTTGTCAAGATCCGTTTAATCTAATAGAATCTATAAGGACGGAAAAATAAACATTTTGTTAATAACTTTGGTATAAACGCATCTTTAGAAGACCGACCGAGGTGATTATTGATAAACAAGTCATACGGTGATCAAACTAGAAAGATTTCTAGGCCTTTGAAGCACTTGACGAGCCAATCCTGTTAATTTATCAATCAATAATATTGATTATTTATTATTTTACAAAGGCGACTTTGTAGAAGTATTGTAAGCCTAGGTGATGATGATGAGATGAATGATAATACAATGAAGGTGGAGATATGAATGAATAAAAATGATAGGTTATGCTATCCTCTTGAATTGATTTGAGTTATTTTTTCAATCCAGAAATAAAACTAAAAATTTTTATTTGATTAAAAACCGAATATAATAGAATGATGACATTCAATAAACTCTCAAAACTTGAAGATCCCACATAGCACATCAACATATCAGATATGTATCAGATATGTTCCACCGATACTTACGATATGTACTGGATATGTTTGAAAATGTATCTAATACCTATCTGATACATATTTGATATGTGAAAATGTCCGCTTTTTGGATACATATCATTTAGGTATTCATTTTATGTCTTTGATATGTATCACCCCCATGTCTCAAATACATATCTGATATGTAAATAAGTACCAAACAAAAATATAATTTAGATATCGATGAGACATGTCCAATATGTATCACTCCCATGTCTCAAATGATATGATATGAAAATATGTAACTAACAAAAACATAGTTTAGGTATTGATGATACATGTTACCTGTATCATGTTACATGGATCACCTAGGTGTATAGCTATACATGTTCAAGGCAATCTTACTGTGAGTAGGTTTATTTAGGAAGGCAGATGGCTCATGACTTTCATGAAAATGTTTCCATGGACATTCTTTTTATAATG